>NW_012113919.1:9314066-9415292 GCF_000951035.1 Colobus angolensis palliatus | reverse complement strand
TGAGGCAGGAGAATGGCGTAAACCCGGGAGGCGGAGCTTGCAGTGAGCTGAGATCCGGCCACTGCACTCCAGTCCGGGCGACAGAGCAAGACTCCGCCTCAAAAAAAAAAATAAATAAATAAATAAAAATAAAAATGTCTGCTCTGTAGAAGACAATTTAAGAAAATTAACGTGCAAGCTATAGGGTGGGGAGAAATATTTTCAAAATATATATCTGAACAGACACTTCAACAAAAAGATATGCATATGGCATGACATATAAGCATATTAAATATAATTTTCATTAGAAAAGCTAATAAAAAAATGGAGTACCACCACACATCTATCAGAATGGCTGAAATCTAAAAAAGTACTGACAATACCAATACTGATGAGAATGAATAGCAAAAAGTTTTCATTCATTACCAGTGGAAATACAGAATGGTAGAACCACTCTGGCAGTTGCGCTCAAAATTAAAAATAATCTTATTATACAATGCAATGATTGGGCTTTAAGGTATTTTTCCAAGTGATTTGAAACTTAAGTTAAAAAAAAACCTGTAAATAAATATTTATAGAAACTTTATTCTTTTTTTTTTCTTCTTTTTTTAGCAGAGTTTTGCTCTTGTTGCCCAGGCTGGAGTGCAATGGCATGACCTCGGCTCACCACAGCCTCCGCCTCCTGGGTTCAAGTGATTCTCCTGCATCAGCCTCCCAAGTAGCTGGGATTACAGGCATGTGCCACCACTCCTGGCTAATTTTGTATTTTTAGTAAAGATGGGGTGTCTCCAGGTGGGTCAGGCGGGTCTCGAATTGCCGACCTCAGGTGATCTGCCCGCCTCGGCCTCCCAAAGTGCTGGGATTGCAGGTGTGAGCCACTGCACCTGGCCAAAAGCTTTATTCTTAATCACCAAAAACTCAATGCAATGTCAATATCCTTCAGTAAATGAATGATAAATTCTGGTACACCCAGAAAATGGGATGTGATTTCATAAATATAAATGTGCTATTACATCACAGAGAGAGATTAGTCTTAAATCCATATTGCTAGATGAAAAAGCCAGTCTGATAAGTCTCCCCACTGTATTATTCCATTTATATGACAGTCTGAGAGATAAAACTATAAAGACAGAAAAGAGATCAATGATTTTCCAGGAGTTCAGGGAGAGCTTCACATACAGTATCTGAAGCACAGGAGATGTTTTTAAAGCAGTGACACTACTCTGCAGGGAATTATAATAGTGGGTAAACAACACTATGCATTTGTTGAAATTTATAGAACTTTACAGCACAAACAATAAACCTTAATTTATGCAAATATAAACATAATCTTTTAGGAGATTAAGGGATCCAAGAATTGAATGAAGAATGTAACAAAAGAGTTTCACTTCATAACAAACGAATGAAACCACCTCACTGATGGGCTATAAAGTGTGTGACCTAAGCAAATTTGGAAATGAGTGGAGTCTGTAAGACTAAAGACAAAATAACTCTAACTGATAAATTTGTTTCACGAGAGGATATGAGTTAACAATCCTAAAATATACAGTTGACCCTTGAACAACATGGATTTGAACTACATGGATCCACTTATATGTAGATTTTATTCTGCCTCTGCCACCCATGAGGCAAGGCCAACCCCTCTTCTTTCTCCTCTGCATCCTACCCAGTGTGAGGATGATGAGGATGAAGACTTTTAGGAAGGTCCACTTTCACTTAATGAATAGTAAATATATGTTCTTTTTCTTATAATTTTCTTAGTAACATTGACTTTTCTCTAGCTTACTTTATTGTAAGGATACAGTACATAATACATACAGCATACAAAATATGTGTTAATTGACTCTTATCAGTCAGATTCTGGTCAACAGTAAGCTCCTAGTAGTTTAGTTTCTGAGGAGGCAAAAGTTCTATGTGGATTTTTGCCTGTGTGGGGCATAGGTGTCCCTAACCCCTATGTTGTTCCGGGGTCAACTATACACTAGGATTGGACATTTAAGTAAATGAACAGCAGATGGTGGGAGGCGGGTTTGTCAGTGTTGGGGTGGGAGGGAACATACAGGTAAGAGAGAAGTGTATGTGTAATTTCCTATATAATAATAGATTAGAGTGGAGGACATCAGTATTAACTCATTTTATCCTAGTGTTAGTACAGATGGTTACACATGGAAATATATATGGATATTGATTATAGATGCATTGTTGGCATAAACATATATTTTCTTGCTCTATCATTGGAGGAGACATAGAAACACAAACACCTTAGTGGCAAGAAGCATACCTACCATCAAGATCTTGGCTTGCATACAATTTTCCAACAAACAGAAACAAGGTTTTTTAGAGAACTATGGCTGATTCTAGAACTGGACAGGAAATATTCAAGGAAAAACTTGAATCTTACAGTAGCAGAAATAGTGCTTAATAGTAGCAGTAAAATAATGCTTAATACAAACTGAACAAACACAAAATCAATCAGTTATGGGATATGAAAAAGGGTACAGGAGCCAACTGAAATAACTTTATAAATAAATTGATATTGGTAATCACAGCACTTTGAGAGGTTGAGGCAGGTGAATCACCTAAGTTCGGAAATCTGAGACCAGCCTGACCAATATGGGGAAACCCTGTCTCTACTAAAAATACAACAATTAGTCAGGCGTGGTGGTGGGCACCTGTAGCCCTAGCTACTCATGAGGCTGAGACAGGAGAATTGCTTGAACCCAGGAAGGAGGTGGAGGTTGCAGTGAGCTGAGATTGCGCTACTACACTCTAGCCTAGGCAGCAGAGTCAGACTCTGTCTCAAAAAAATAAACGTTAAAAAAATGAAAAAATGAAGTAGTGTTGGCTTATAAACCAAAGTATCAAATATCTGAGTCCATATTAATATAAATAAGTAATGTTATAAATAAATGAAGAATAGACACATCTCCCATGCAGATGAAGTCCAATATTTTAGGCAGATACTCTGCCCTCAAGAGACGAAGCATAACTCTGCACTTCTTAAGTGAGGGATGTGCAAAGTAACTTTCTTCAGGGAAGTGAAATGTAAGCAGTTGGGGAAAGATGAATAATTTATAGTGAAGAAAGCTGACAAACTATTTCAGCAAGATGATCAAAGTGAACGTCAACAGTGATAAGTCATTTTGATAGCACGTTCCTCTAATATGATGTGATGAGAATGGCACTTTACCTCTTTGGTTTTCTTCCCTAAAATCCATACTCCCAATCTAATCATGAGGGGGAAAAATCATATTGATACCAACTGAGAGACATTCTGCAAAATACCTGGGCACTAATCCTGAAGACTCTCAGGATCATTAAAAAGGAGGAAAGCCTGCAGAAGTAGCACAGACAAGAGAAATCTAAGGAAACCTGATAACTACATGCAATAGCATATTGTGGATAGGATTCTAAGAGAACAACAACAATAAAAGCATATTAGGTAAACAAAAATGTAAAATAGAATGTAATTAACAAGGCATCAGTATTGGTTAATTAATGGAAGGTGTTAATAGGGGAAACTGGGTATGAAATGCACAGCTATTTTCTGTACCATCTTAGTAATTTTAAGAGTGCGTGTTTTAAACTGTTACTTGAAAAGTAGAAGAGCAATGCATTGTTTTTTTTTTTTTAACAACAGCATGGAAAAGAAGATCATAAATATCCCATCAGAAATAGAACTGATAAAACAGGGAAAAGGATGGGAGAGGAGAGGAGAGGGAAGATGAGAAGAGAAGAGAGGGGAGGAGAGGAGAGGAGACAGAGAAAGAGCAAGTACAGGAGGATAGTTCAGATCCCAAGTAACAACAGAAATACTAAACTTGGAGAAAGGAGGATAGAGACTTGGATCTCATGAATTCAAAGCCAATGGATTAGATTGGCCAGGTGGTGTTCAGAAGATAGCAAGTATGGGCAACTAAAACTCCGTCATCTTGCTGAAAGGGAAATGTATAAATATACATTTAAGGATCATTTGAATAGTATTTATACAGAGATGAAAATTGCTATTATAACAAGAGGCCTCCAAATGTCAATGATATAAAAAAGAAATGAGAACAGAAGGGAGAACTCTGTGGGATTATTTTTGTAGACTGTGTGAGAGGTATATGAAGCCTTAAAAGAGGAAAGAAAAAATGTGTGAACAAAAAGGTGGAAGAAGCTTGAAGATGAGATATGAACGTGTGATTAACTCTACAGAAACATCAGGGAGATGAAAGAAAGGAACACTGAAGTTTTTAAATTATAAAGTTATTAGTGAACTTCAAAGAAACAGATTTCAGGTTGTTAAACAGTTACAAAGGAGCTAGGCAGGAGAGTGCAATATGCTGCATCTCATGGGTAAAGGGGCGGAGTGTGCATATCAGAATTCTGTCAGTGTCCTGGCTCTGCCTCTTGTTAGTTGTGAGTAAACAGACATGTTACTTCACCTATTCAAGCCCAATTTACTCATGTGTAAAATAAATATAATGGTAATATATGTCTCATCAAGTAAGCTTTAAATGCTTGTAGCATAATTGTCTACATAGCATATGTTCAATGATTAGTAGTTCTATTATTGCTATTGCTTAAAAAAAAAAAAAAAAACCCAGCAGAGCAGAAGAGAAAAAAGAGAATTACTGAATGTTTCATGTAATTTTTAATCATGGCAAACACCATATCCATAGAAAAATGGATAGGAAGAGACTAAATAAATTCCATTTGGATGTTAGGAATTTAAGTGATGATATGGGCTAAGGTATAGCTACTCCTATGGGAAGCTAAAAAGAAATGAATATAGACATAGATTGAAAAGTCCAATAAGTTAAGATCAGGGTAGTGTTGAGATGGTAAATGTCAATGTTTAAAAGGAGGTGCAAAGTGATACAGTTTCAAATACATTGAATTCTTGGTGATATAGACATGAATATTTTCAATTGTATAACAGAATTTTCACCTGTACTGTGCAACCTATTGTGTCCTTCATTCTTGCTTCTTGAGTAAGATATTGACATAAGAATAAATAATGTTTAGGTTATTTCTTCTTTTTAAGGAAGTATAACAATTATAGTATGATCCATAATTCCCAGAGATCCATGTTAATTTACCTTGCCATTACAGTGTAACAAATAATAGTGTAGAAACTATAAAAAACAAAGGGAAAAGCATCAGAGTGAAAGTTGAGACTGAGTTATTTAATCATTCACAAATAAGGAAAGGGCTTTACCCCATAATTTTTTATTATTTCATGGTTTTGCCCAAGTTGTTTGGGCACTCTTGCCTTCTATTTTTTCCTTTTATTTGAAAATGGGCTGATTAAAATGACATACAATTAAACCCTAATAAAGTTTAAGAACTTTTGAGAAATTCAGTAAAAAAATTGTTATGAAAATCCAAGACAATTGGTTTTTAAGAAAATAAATAATAAAAGACTTAAGTGGGAGCCCACAATGCAAATTGGACTTATAAACGTGTAAACACGTACATAAGTATGTGTATATGTGTTTGTGTAATACACATACACACTAGAATTAACTTCATTGTTTTATAACAATGGATATAAAATAAAATGATCGGGATTCTTTTTCAGATTTTGGGTCATTATGATTGATTATATCTTATTTTATGTCCTTTTCAAACTAAGAGAAAGTTAAGATATTGTAACTTAAAGATAAAATAATATATATTATAAAAACTTTCTATATATTATTTCTATGTTATGTATATGTGCATATACATGTTTTCGTATATGTGTGTGTGTGTGTGTGTGTGTGTGTGTGTGTGTATCCGCACAAAAATAAAGAGAATGCCATAAGTTTCATTGGCAGACAAATATTTTGTGTAAATGTTTGGACGGCTAACAGAACAATAGTGGGTGAAGCTGGGCAGAAAATTTGCAGACTAGGGAATCAGTGCTGCAGCTCAGTAGAAAAAGTATCTTCTCACCACGATCCTAGGATGTGTCAGGATTTGGACATATCATACGGCAGAAAACTGGAATGAGACATGAGGGTGAACTAGGATAAAGGAGAATGGAAGTCTATAGCTCCCTTTCTCATACTGTGTTTGAATAACATAATTCAGAGGAAAACATAGCATTACAAAATGTAAAGAGCTGCAATTAACATCATCGGAGTGAGTCAAGAAAAGACTGATCTAAAAATAAGAGCAGAATAATATAAAAAAGACAGGGAACAGAACAACAAAATACTCCTGAAATTAAAAAATAAAGAAAATCACTACAAAAAATCAATAGAACTAGAAGACAAAGATGAAAAGATCACCATGAATACAGAATAAAGTATAAGACAAAAAGTGACAGTTAAAAGATAATTAGTGCTTAAATCAAGAACATCCAAAAAGCAAAGATTCAAAATTCCACAGACAGAAGAGAAAAACGTGGGGTAGGAAATTATCAAAGAATGATTGCAAGAAAATCTATCAGAACTTAAGGTTCGGAAGCTCTGTGTTGAAAGGCGTCATGGAATGCCAAGTCCTGAGAATGATGAACAAAACTTCTCTTGACTCATTCATGTGAAATTTTATAACAATAGGGATAAAAAATATGAAGACCCTTATGTAAAAATCCATATCACATATAAAGAAAAGAATGACATTGTCACTATGCTATCTCATCACCTCAGTTGGATGCTAAAATATGACAGAAACTATTTTCAAAATATTGAGTGAATCATTAAAAAAGAACATAATTCCAAATAAGAATTGTGTACCTAAACAAACTACAGATTGGTGAGAAAAAAAAAAATTCAAGGGAGGAATAATTTATGAAAATAACATACCCCTCCCACCACATACACATGTTCCTTCCCTTAGTAATCAAACTCAGACTATTTATTGACATTTAATCAACTCTTTGTTCAGGTTTAGTAATAACTGAGGGACCACTTCAAATATAAGGCCTGTATATTGACATCTCGTTTTAGGAATCCCCATTTTTAATAAAATAGTTACTGAAACTCTTCCAAGGATTTCTGTATTCAATAGCACATCCCTTCTAATTTTTTCTTCCTATCATTTGTTTATCCTGTTTGGCTCAATATCTGGGCCTAATTATTTTAACATTTTTTTTTCTCTCATCATATGTACACCACCGCTTTTCAATCTTGCAGAAAAATTTTGACATTTGCACCTAGGAAATGTTTGGCCTCTCTTATGTGGTAGAAGTGGTGAGTTTTAATGTATAATTAATCCAATCCATAGTTCAAAGATTCCTAATATTTATAATATGCTTTAAGGTTCTCTATGATTCTCATAATTACATGTAATCAATATTTAAATGATTTAGTGAACTTCATGAGATTGTAACTAGAATTTAAGAATCAAGACATTTTAGAGGAAATGTATACAACACTAAGTTCAACAAATTAATTTTGCCAAAGAAAACAGAACACTGGGAGGCGAAGGAGCTTGCCTCACATTTCTGGTGAGAAATTGGTACAAAAGCAATTTTGGATTATCTCTAGTGTATCACATTGTTGCACTCATATGTGTTGATCTAATACTTCATTGAATACAATTAAATGTAACATTTTAAAATATATATAAGTAACATACATGTTACATATAATACATACATATATACTTCCATAAAAGTAAACATGCAAGGCAATAAAATTATGGTTTAATTATTATTAATAGCCAAAATTCCCCCATTGAAGTTCTAAACATTTTATAGTGCTTAATGCTTAAACGAAGGTCAGTAATTTTGTTATTACAAATTAAACAGAGCCCAACATATTGCAAGTATTGAAATATTAGGCCTAGTGTGATGTCATAGCATAAAAGGTATCCCATAATACTTAAATTTATGAGCACCAAAGACCTCTTTTCCCCATATCTCTCCTCTGGTGTCCCGTTGTATCTGAAATCATTTCTATTCATTTTTTCCCCATATATTTGGTTTGTTTTGTGTGTGTTTTAAACCAAGCCAGTTTGTAAAAAAGAATATGTAATGAATATCTCTGTGGTTGATGTGGGCTGAATTGGTCTCTTCGAAAATCATATGCTGAAGTCCTAAACCCCAGTAACTCACAATGTGATTATATTTGGAGATAGAGCCTTTACAAAGGTAATTGAGATAAAAAGAGCTCTTATGGGTAGGTCCTAATACAGTATAACTGGCATCTTTTTTTGTTTTTGTTTTTGTTTTTGAGACACAGTCTCACTCTATCGCCCAGGCTGGAGTGCAGTGGTGACAATTCAGCTTACTGCAACCTCTGCCTCCTGGGTTTTAAGCAATTCTCTCTGCCTCACCTTCTGGAGTAGCTGGGATTACAGGTGCCTGCCACCACGCCCAGCTAATTTTTGTATTTTTGGTAGAGACAGGGTTTCGCCATGTTGTCCAGGCTGGTCTTGAACTCCTGACCTCAGGTGATCCACCCACCTTGGCTCCCAAAGTGCTGGGATTACAGGCACCGTGCCCAGCCTGGTGTATTTTATAAGAAGAGAAATTGGGACATGAGTAAGCGCAAAGGGACTGCCGTGCGAAGACACAGAGAGAAGATGGCCATGGGCAAGCCAAGGAGGGACTCCCAGGAGAAATCAACTCTGCCAACCCCTTGTTCTTGGATGTTTTGCCTCCAGAACTGTGAGAAAATCCGTTACTGTTAAGTCACTCAGTCTGTGATATTTTGTTATGGCAGACCTAGCAAACAAATGCAGTGGTGTGGCAAAAATAAAAGCCGGACGTACTAAAAAGTATTCAACAGTTTGGTGAAAATAAGATCCTACCTATTTCATATTTTTGTTCAGCATCTCAGCCATGAGGTTTGAAATGACCTGCCCCCCCCCAAGTTTTCTCCATGCTACCATTGCCTCTGCTAAATGACCGCATGCAGAGGCAGTTCGATTTCCTACAAAATGCAAAATGCAGCAATTCCTGATGGGAATTTTTTTGTCTACCAGAAGTAATCTTGCATGGTAAGCTTCTTCAGGGGTTATGCATCACTCCATAGCAAATCATGTTGCTAAGGCAAACCCAAAAATTGTCCTAATTTTTCTCTCCAGGATGGTTATGTCTTCACCAGCTTTTGAAACATGTTATGTAAATACTTTCCCAAACATACTGTAAATTACCACACTACATCAATATTATAATGCAGTTCTTAGGGATAGATAAAGGTAAAATTGGGATGGCATAGAAGAAAACAAGTTCATCAGCCATTCCTGAGAGGGAGAAAATGAAAATATGGAACTGGGAGATATCAACAAAGAAATGGGGAATGCGAATTCAAATGGCCCCATTGCCACAGCATAACGAGTTGTCAGATCATTTTGATGGATGCATTTATAAATGAATAAAGGTGAATATGATTTTCTTGTGTTGTCTATACTTCTGCCTATTTTTCCCATGTGTGGATTTTTAGCTTCAAAACTTTGCAAATATTAAATATATTTATAAGTATTTCATAAACCCAGCTAGATATTGACCATATCTTCAGGATGGACCCATAAGTAACTTTAATTATTTCATACATATAGTGTCAGTATTACAGTAGTCACTTAAGCAGTTATATTCATAGAAAATGTATTATTTTATAATTAGTTTGCATCTTTTTATGTTTTCCAGGCTAGTGTGCAATCCGCTTGAAAGTGATGTATGTGAGTTTAGTTTACTAATGCGCTTATAAAATCTAATATTACTTAGAAATTCGCATCAAATTAGAAAGTTCTTTACAGGGAATTTGTAAGGGATAATTTACATTAAGATTTTTGTAGATGAGAGAACAAAGAGGCAACTATGAGCTCCAATATGATAATGGTGTTCACAAAGTTGAAGTCCATGTAAGGAAAGTAAGTATATTAGCTGCCTGAAATTGAATTTGCATTCATTTTAGGATTCAGTCATTGGTTTGAATTTTTTAAGTCCTCGATTTTTTATTTTTTCGATAATGTATAACAAATATTTTTAGACATCTTATAAATCCATCCTCGATTATTTGATATGTATTTTATTTTGCTGCTCATCAAAGAATCACTAGATTGTAAGAAACTCTGAGAAACTGCAATGAATTTCTCCTTCCATGCTTAAATGAATGGCACTTTTATGTTTCATAGAAACATAACCTGAAATTATATCTACGACTAAAAGCTGAATTTGGTGACTGTTAAAACCAATTTTCCACACGCCAGTACAATATTAAGCAAAACCAATATTTATTTTAATGTGTAATTTGAGCCCTGAGGCCTCTCTTGATAAAGAGGAATATTTTTTCTTTTCTTTTTTTTTAATTTAATTTTTTTGGAAAAGAAAGTAACATTTTAATGAACAGCTTTAATGTGAACTAATGTTAAGATCAAACATCGTTTCTAGAATTCAGGACTTACATATTGAACTTGATACTTTCATATTTATTTCAATTTTCTGAAAGGATAGGATAAACATATGTCTGAGCATACAGTTTAAAAAAGAAAAAGAAAACCTTTTGAATTAGAAGAAGGTGGAGATGAGGAAGTGTTCTTCTGTTCTCGAAAGGAATGAGGAGAGTCAGAATGTCGCTATTGCTTCTTGACATAAAGATGTCTTTGTTTTATGTCCTCTTTATTTCTGAATCCTGCAATACCATCACAGCAGAGTGCACCGTACACCACTTTAAATGATAAGAGTTTCAATAGGCACTTTAGTGGAATTAAGAAAAATCTAACACTCTTCCACCGTGATGCCACATAGCTATCTTCGTTCTGGGTTGTCATGTCAGTAAATTGTATTGAATAGGCCTGAGCTTGTCTCAGCGTGATTGTGAAAAAACAAAACAACAGAACGAAGCAAGTACACGTTATAGGATGTACCTCGTGTTGGCAGAATAAACCAAAACTGACAATACGATTAATTTAACAACTTGCTAGAAACCAGATAATCAAAGGAATCTTGTCCCAGAAAGTCTGTGTGTGTGTGTGTGTGTGTGTGTGTGTGTATGTGTGTGTGTGTGTGTGATTTCTATTAATATTTGTGTTTCTTTTTCTTTTTTAAAAATCTCCCCTCTCGGTTGTATTTTAGCCTTCACGACTCCCTTAAGCGACTTTATCAGGGTTGTAACTCTCTTCTTCGCCAAACATGTCTGCCAAGACTTTAAAGCGGGGTCCCCAGTCTGTCAGGTAGTCGTAGTCCTGGTCGGCTTCTGTGGTGAGAGAGTCTATAGAGCTGAGGGACTCTGCCACGGACCCAGTCCCTTCGTAGGCATATGTGGCCAGTGAATCGTACGGTGGGGCAGTTGGGTCCACATCATTTTCCTGTAGCCTTTGATGAATGAAATCCCTTATGTCCGTGTTATCTTCCACGGGTGGTCTCTGACGAGGTAAACAGAGAGAGTCTGGTTTTATATCCCTGCGAATTTTGTTCTCCTCAATCACTTTTGGGTTTCTCAGAGCCCCGATGTCGAAAGCCTGGGTATCTTCCTCCCCACCTCCTTCATCATCGTAATGGATGACGTTGTCTCTGATGTCTTCTTTAGAGGTCATCAGGGTGTCTTTTTTCTTCTGCCTTCGCAGTGCTACATACAGTACAACTATGGCTGGAACAAGACAAAAATTGCAATTTGAGAATAGAAAGCAGATAGGTCACTTCATCTCTCCATAAAAATTAAAAATGATTAAGGGTGGCTGAGTTTCGTTAATGGCCTCCAAGTATTTTAGGGTCAGGTAAAAGTGTGTGTTGCAACAAAAGAAGAAATGAAATAATAGTTATTCCACTCATACAGAAAATTGTTAGCGCTAATATAAGAAAACTTGAATATTATCATCTATAAATAAGACTATCATTCATAGCTAACTTCCCAATTGGAACATTCCTTATTTTAAATTAGAAATTTATGTTTTTTATGCGATAAGCCCAAATCTTCACTGTGACAATTATTTTTATAGGCAATAAATAAGAAAGAGAGAAGTAGAGGAAGTAGAGGAAAAAGAAAGATGGAAGGAAGGAAGGAAGGAAGGAAGGAAAGAAGGAAAGAAGGAAAACGTAAGGACCTTAGTTTTGTAAATCTTACAGACTAAAGCATCGATTTCATTTCTGTGTCCTGCCATATTGAGACAGTATTTAAATCAAGTGCCTAGAATTCAGGTGACTTTCTTGAAACAATATTTTAAAATTGTTAATTTTTGTACTTGTATAATTATAATCTCTCTTTATTTCTAGTTGATTTAAAGCTCTCCACTAAGTCAATGGTGTTTATTTCTTCTATGCACGAATAGGCACAGATACAAATGATGACATCAGTGCTCAGCTTTTCTTGTCATAATAACCCCTCTCCTCCATAGTGATGTCAACAGGTGAAAGCTAATGTGTGTTTGATTTACCATAGCAGAGTCTGGAAGACACCTGTTAATAGAATTATAAAGTAGACAAGAATGCATAATGATAAAATTTCATTTATTCTCTCCTCCTCCAAAATTAGAGATGGACCAGTTGGAAGGAGAGAGGAGATCCACGTAGAGCTTCTGTACAGTGGGCCTTGGGGAGATGTTTAGCACCCTGCACTTCTCCCAAGGGTTTATGTTCTCCTCTCAGAACAAAGGACACTATTGTTTGTTCCTCTGCTGAGTATGTGAGAGACTGCAGACCTCATGGACCAGTCCTATACATAAAATGGGTTCAGAATCACCATGGCTGAGAAAGACACTAGCTGGATGTGTCTGAAGTCCATTTAAAAGGGATCCAAGCACCATAACTTTCTGTGCTTCCTCTCACCCCACAAAGGATATGAGAATGGCTGAGAACAAGCTAGTGGACCTAAAGGAGTGTGACATTGGTCAAGGAGGTCAAAGATTACACGGATTTTTAAGCAGACCTTATGGCTGGACAAAGAGTGTCAATATACACTGCTGTATACCAAAAATTCACAATGCCTAGAATAGTGCTGGTGCTCTGTGGATGCTCAGGAAGTATTCGGATAAATGAGTGGCAGTACATGATAGGGATGACCTGAGTAGATTACTTGCTACAGTGTATGATAGCCAAAGAGGCCAAAGGAGAACATCCTGAATGAACGTACCAAGCCATGTTAGGTTGATACTGTCAACCCAAATAACAAACCAAAAGAGTTTCTCTGAAATAAAATATATTTATCTGGAAATAGAGTATAGCAATGGGAATGTGAGTGCCATAGTAAATTATGTGTGTGTTCAGGGAGATAAAGGAAGACAAAGGTTTTTAAAGAAAAAAATGAGGAGGATACATAATTGTTTTAAATAATTATCCTTGACCACAAAGATTAATAACAAGGGTGATGCCAGTCCAACATTGGACAGGCAGTTGCTGGGCAGATGTCCCGGCAGAAGTGATTTTGTATAAGGTTGTGATGGTCTTTGTGCGGGGCCGGGATTTTTACAGTTTTTTTCATTATCAGGCATATAAGGGTGAAAACCCTCTCTCCATGGTCTTCTCTAGCTCTATTTGTCAGGGTTTTCTTAACATCAGTGACTCCATTTTGATTCTGACAACTTTCACAATATAGAAATACTCCAGGACTCAGCTACAAGTGAAGAGAGGCGTATGAGGTAGAAAAAATTCATTTGATGTTAAACACCTAGATGATCTCATTACATTTCAGATGTGAAAATATTACTTGGAAGATGTCCTTAAGGTTTATATTAACACAAAGAGATGCCAGGGATAATTTATTATGAATTATAAGGATAAAGAATACTTTGCTCTGCACACCAAAGTTTCTCATATGGAATTCACATCTACACCATACCAATTGGACTGGAACTTCACCTTCCATGTCAGCATGAGCTTCTGACTCAGGAAGTGCTCTCCATAAACTACCATTTAATGCCTTACTCCGTGCCTTACATCCTACTAATTAATTTTTTTCTTTCCTAGAGATAAAGTCAGGTGTCCATATTTGTCAGATTATTTTTGGTTAATTAGTAAATATGCATATACAATTTGATTCCACAATATCCAGTTGCCATTTGATTTTAAAGGAATGAGGTGTAATAGAAAATCTCTCTCTACTTTTGTGAATCTGGCAGTGGATTAAGAAATGGAGAAACTGAACAGAGTTGATAGAAGGGGGAACCCCCTAATAGGTTAATATTCAATCTCACAGAGTTAATATAGAATACATTTACTTCAATGATTTTCCTTTGGAGTGTTTCCAGATACTTTATTCTGTTCTGTTCTAGTGGGAGTGGTTAGAATTTTGATGTAAGGAGATGCAAGAAAACGGAAGAATTACTTCTGGATGGCAGTTTAGACAGAAAAGACAAACAAATTTGAGGATTACTTTATATTCTGTTTCTTTCTGTTCTCTTTTATCTTCCTTTCTTTATCGAACTGGAATTTGAGAACCATTGTTCATCAAGTATATTTTTTTTAAAAAAGATGATATAATCTCTTATTAGACAGCAGCAATTACTAGGATGCAAAACAAATTGAGAAGTTAGGTATGACATGTCCATGAATAAAAGCTTGTTTACATGATAAATTGAGGAGAGATATAGAGGAGAGAGAGGGGAAGAAAAGAAAGAGAGACCAAGCGAGAAAAAATTAACAGTGATTAACTTTGAAACCAACCTAAGAGTATAACAATGCATAGTAGAATTGCAATCAGTGCCCCAGTGCTAAGTCCTACAGGTAGAAAAATTGCTTCCACATTACAAGACAGGATGGTGCCATCAGAGTCACATCTACAGACTCGAATAGTCATTGTGTTTGTGCTGCTCTGGACAGGGTAGCTGCTGTCTTCAATTATAACAGGGAGGAAATACAACTCTTGCTGCCTGCGGCTGTATCCATTTCTTCGGGTTTCAATCCCAGCTGTGTTGTCTACAAAACATGACATTTATGGTAACATGGTTACTATGAGCTTCACTTCAAATCTGCAAGTTGGTATCTGCTCAATAGTAAGAAGCTCTTCTTGAATCAGGAAAAATGAGTCTTATTTCCTTTTTTTTTTTCACATTATGAAAACTGCCAAAATATAATCAAAATAATCATTAGAGGAAAAATAAACATTAATCTTGTCTGGTAGGAGAATTAAATTTTCTGTTCAGAAAGATTATAGAATACTTTATAAGACAGAAAGTGAATTAAATTGATCAATTTTTTTCTGACATTGCAATCTCATTAAAAAGTAATTTTATAAATATTTTCATACATAATATAAAATATTAAACTATGAATATGTAAATTATTTCACATAAGAACCTATTCTTTAAACTATATTAAAACCAATTGGCTATTTTAAATTAAGAATTTTTCTGTCTACATGTTGTATATGTATATATGTTTATAAATATATGTTATATATGTTTGTATGTATGGGAATACTTTCAACTCTGCACATCAGCTGGAATAAGAAACACGGAAAGGAAAATAAGGTTTGTTAAAAACATTAAAAATTGTAAACACCTTGAACTATAACAATCACTACTTTAATATAATTTCAAAAGTAACTCATTGTAATTCTGGTTAATTCAAAATCATATTTACTTGCAATAATGTGAGACAATAAAAATTACTACTTTTATATAAATGCAATTAATACTTCTATTGAAAATGCTCTTTTGCATGCATTTGCTCTTTTATTTCTACACAAAGAAGCAGAAATTTTGTTTTATTCATAACAATATTTCATTTGTGTGTCAAAGTAACCCCTAGAAATGCTTTATTTTTAGAAATGTATCAATATGTAGTTTAGTATAGCTACACATAATACTTGAGAATAAGGTAAGATAACTTTAGAAAAGTGTACAATATGTTACAATTGTGCAAGTCTGTCACAAACATGTTTACTATTTCAATCAGATTTCATTTTTCTATTGGTAGACTTTAAATTAAATAACTGAAATTTAGGCAGGTTCTTCAGCAATAGGAAGCACCAAGATGAGAAAAATTTTTGGGATACGATTAGGGGTGAACAAATGGATATTAACTGAATCAACATTTAAATATTAAGCAATTGATGGTTGAACACTTGAGTCTGTAGAAAAGGAACAGGCTAGGAGTGAAGTTCATAATCTGAGTGAAAATGACTAATAGAAATAGAATGTCTGGTGTATCTGCACTTGGGAGGAGGTAGGGATTTGGTATTCTTAAACTCAATGTATGTGTCAAATGGCAGCCTAACCCTTTTTAAAGTGTTTATTTTTAACTTATTTATTTATTTCGAGATGGAGTTTCACTCTGCCACCCAGGCTGGAGTGCAGAGGATCAATCTCGGCTCACTGAAACCTCCGCCTCCTGGAATCCAAGCAATTCTCCTGCCTCAGCCTCCTAAGTAGCTGGGACTACAGGTGCCCGCCACCACGCCCAGCTAATTTTTGTATTTTTAGGAGAGATGGGGTTTCACCATGCTGGTCAGGCTGGTCTCAAACTTCTGACTTCAGGTGATCCGTCCACCTTGGCCTCCCAAAGTGCTAGGATTACAGGTGTGAGCCACTGCACCCAGCCCAATTTATTATTTATTGAAAATTGACCATAACAAATTTATTATGATGTCCGTAGTGAGAAGAAAAAGACATACTATGTTTTATTTCCTCTCTAAATGCTTTCTTTTCACTAAAAATACCTTACAATTAACTCATTATAAAACAAGGAACATGGTAAATGGCACCTGAAATTTGGTGACAAGTACATGTTTAGTCCATGAGAAAGCACTCTGCTATGAGGCAGTATCATCTGTTTCCCATTAACACGATTAATCTGAAATGGATCTTTCAGCAAAGATACATTGTAGAAAATAGTCAACACTTGGGTTTGGTGAATGATGTGACTATCTACCTAGCTGCTGAAGCCTATGACCTGGAAATCTATTTTGTCTTATTACATGATATACACATATTGAATCTAGGGCATCTATCACGAAGTCTTATCAATTCTATTTCCATCCAAATGTCTCCATCCTCATGGTCAGTACCCTAATCTAAGGCTCTCACCCATTTACTGCAATAACATCAGAACTAGTTTTATCTCCCTATGATATATTTTCCATGCTACATCCAAGCTGATTTCCCTATAATGTAAATATGAATATGTTATATTCTTGCTTAAACCTTTTAAAGACTACTAACATTATTGGTTTAAGTTATCTCCTGAAATAGTTTCTCGAAGGGGTCATCATATTGTCCAGTTTGTCTTATACAGACCTATTTTTTGTGTGCTGTTGTGCCATAACATTATTAATATTTCTCCCTTTTTTATAAGTGTTTCAGTTTTTATGATAAAATATGTAGTCACTCTCATTATAAATAACTTCAAGATTGGACTGCTGTTTCACTTATAGCCATTTCTCACATTGCATATTTTATTCAGCAAACCCTACTCAACTTCCTTCAGTGATAAAATGTGGAGACTCTGATTTTCTTTACCTAATCATTGTAGCAAACTAATCTCTTCAAAACATCCTCTGATTCAATCATCAGCATCACCATCTCAATACAACTTGTTCACTTGTTCTATATGCTTTGAATTCATAAAAATTTATCTTGTTATTATCGGGTTATAAAGTCAGGTGTTTTGATGATTATTTTACAGAATATGGAAATTTAGAGGACATAAAATACCCAAGGTTACAGACCTAATAAAGTCAGAGATACCGATTGATACTCAACCTTAATATTTCTAATCGAGTGTCCTTTATATTTTTGTAATGATTGTAATTGTAGCAGATGTAATAGCATTAGCAGTAGTAGCAGCAGTAGGAGTGCTGGCAATAGTAGTGGTAGTAGAAGAATAAGTGTACACCATGCAATACTTCACAGTCATAAAAAAGAAATGAAATCGTGTACTTTGCAGCAACATGCATTCATCTGGAAGCCATTATCCTAAGCACATTGATACAGAAGTAGAAAACGAAACACCATATATTCTCACTTATAAAAGGGAGCTAAACTTTGGGTACACAGAACACAAAGATGGCAACAACTAACACTGGGCATGCTGAAAAGGGGGAGAAAGGGAGAAGACAGAGGGCTAAAAAAAATCTGCTTATCAGGTTCCGGGTTCACTACTTCAGCAATGGGATCACTAGAAGCCCAAACCTCATCATCCTGAAATATACCCATGTAACAAACCTGCACCTGAATCTAAAATGTTAAAAAGTAAAATTAAATTTTAAAAAAAGTTGTATTCCATATCATATTAAATAATAGATATAGTCCACATTTAAAGTATAATGTTTCTATTCTTTGCAGGTAGAATTATTTATCTGTAATTGTTAAGTGGCTTTTTTTTTTAATGACTAGAGTTTCATTTACACTAATGTGTAAAAAAAAATTTTACACAAATTTATTTTTAAAGAGTTTCATTCCTTCCTCTTCATTCGTCTTTAAGTAGCAAATTCTCATTATAAACTATGCAAATCATATCTCTCCCTCCCTCTAAATAAATAAATAAAAGTGTAAGTATAACCATGATGGCACTGGTGGTGGCTAAAATGATCTTGATGGCAACATGTTTTAGGCATTTTGTTAAGGCTTTGAAAATATGATTTTATTTAATAAAAAATACTATGAGGTTGACTTGATTTAGTAAAATTGTATAGATTAAAAGTCTGTCATTTTGGTAGTAATGGAGCAGAAATGCAAACCTGTATCATTTCAAATATGACACCTGCATTCTTTAAATTTATTTTTTATTTTTTATTTTTTTAACCTTTATTTTAGATTTGAGGGTAACGTGAAGGTTTGTTACATAGGTAAACATGTGTCATGGGGATTTGTTGTATGTATTATTTCATCACCCAAGTATTAATCCCAGTACCCAGTAGTTATCTTTTCTGCTCCTCTCCCTCCTCCCATCCTCCCTCCTCAAGTAGACTCCAGAATTTGTTGTTTCCTTGTTCGTGTTCCCAAGTTCTTATCATTTGGCTCCCACTTATAAGTGAAAATATGCAGTATTTGATTTTCTGCTCCTGCATTAGTTTGCTAAAGATAATAGCCTCCAGCTCCATCCATGTTCCTACAAAAGACATGATCTCATTCTTTCTCATGGCTGCATAGCATTTACACACACACACACACACACACACCACATTTTCTTCATCCAGTCTGTCGTTGATGGGCATTTAGGTTGATTCTGTCTTTGTTATTGTGAATAGTGCTACAATGAACATTTGTGTCCACATGTGTTTACAATACCTGCATTCTTAACTTGTGCTGTACTGTGTTATTCTAATAAAACAGTTTCTAAAGAGCTCCTTGTTAGTAAGTATAAGTAATGTGCATTTGGGACAAATGATATGTTTAAAACAGGGAAAACATTCAATTTCTCAGAGTCTTTTATTTGCTTGACTCATTGAGAGACTGTCCACATTCACAATGGAAGCAACTTGCCTTACTAGACAGTCTGTATAGATTAAATATTTAATTTACTACTAGGTATAGAATTTTGCCTTTCTCATATAAGGATTTCATATTTTCTGAAAATGAGTACTTCAAAGAAAAGTATTGATTCCTCCCTTTGTGCCTTTTTACAAAGATACATGATAAGAGGTAAATTTTTCTGTGGTTGCACTTACTTCTGAAGTCACGAACTGTAAAATTTGGTTTGATAGCAGCCTCAGGTGATAATCTAAAGGAGAATTGTTGCCCAGCAGGTGAAAGATCTCGGTCTGCAGCACTGACTATCTGAATTATCTGAAACAGAGTTGAGATTAAACTTGAAGTCGGTCATCAGTTTCAAAGAAGACTTTACACACCAGGCTACTAAATGTATTTAATGAAACATGCAGGTAGACAGAAATGACACTTTTGGAGTCAATAACAGTAGGTCAATTATTTACACATAATTTTTATAAAGAAATTTCTAACATTTACAGGGAATAACAACAGGCACAGTTACAGAACATGGGCTAATTTCAAATTGATACCTGCATAACTAAAAAGGTAACCAGCATTAAAAATTCACACTAATAAGCAAAGTAAAATTAAAATGTACTTGCTTGCATTTTAAATTAGATCAAATAAATGCTTTCTAGCCTGAATATAAAAATGCTTACTGAAAACAAAATCTCTGGTTATCTAAAAGCCCTTGTGATAGCAAAATTTTAGTATGAGTTATGTTTTGTAACAATGATTCTATTTTCATAAATAAATAAAATGATGAGAAGGAGAGATATAAAAGCAGTATATCTGCTTTCATTATGTTTTTCTTCATTCTGTAGGAATACAAATTGTGTTTTCAAAGAATTTTTAAAAGAGTAAGCACTATTGTTCCTGTTACAAAATTTTTCCTAAATTGCTCCCATACATTGTGTATCTTACAGTTAAAAGCCTGGTACTTCAATGAAATGCCCTTAAATACTCGGAGAATAAAAATAACTTCTGAGAATCAACCTGTGAAATTTACAATCCATTAAATAGACAAGCAAGTAAAAATGGCTTTGAGGCATGTATTTATTAACATATCCAATGGCTGTGCATCAGACAGAATTTCAGGAAGTGTATGTGAGAGATGACAAGGGCAGAGTGTTGGCCAGATAATCATGCTCTCAGACTACATTTGAATCTGCAAGAGGAAGGCTCTAGATTTCAGACACTATATCCTGGTCCCAGTGTGTAAAGCATGCATTACGTGATCTTACACTGATGCTATTAAGCACGAGAATTCAGTTAAAACTCAATTTTATGACTATGATCTATGTTCCTGTTTATCTGCACACACACATGGATAGACAGATGATAGATATGTAGGTAGGTAGATGGATGGATAGATGGATGGATGGATGGATGGATGGATGGATGGATGGATGGATGGATAGAAAGATGATAGTTATGTAGGTAGGTGGGTGGATGGATGGATGGATAGATGGATGGATGGATAGATAGATAGATATCACTGGGACCTTGGATATCCAGTGCAGTGTTAGTAATTTCTAATTTAACAAATTAATTGGTTCTCTTGTATGAATTTTGATTTTTTGTCTTAGTGTGAATTAGTCACACAGACTCTATTTAAGCTTTAAAATGGTCACGGGGAGACTTTCATTATTCAGCACCAAAGTCTAAATCATGGAATGTGTCTACTTAGTCAGTGAATCACCATACAGACACTATGAAACCAACTTTCCTTCACCTAAACCAATGTCTGCAGATCACTCTATTTCACTGAGAAAATTTCTATATATTATTCGGGGACTGGCTGTCAAATTTTGCCTCTAACTGTTATAAACTAGTACCATTTATTAAATTAAATGTATGACATCAAAATCTATCAAGAATATAACTCTTAGAATAAAGAAAAGTCCTTTAGAACAGCATATAGATATGAAGACTTTGTTATAGACTGGAACTCATCTGGAAGTGTCACTTGGGAGTCCCTGCCCCAAGGAAAACAGCTCCCATATAAATCTTCACTGATTTACATAGCATCATCTTTCCTCCTATTCTTATTTCTTCAGAATAAATACATGAAATGTAGATGATCGATAGGCAGATAATAGATAGCAGCATAATCCAGAGGAGACAGCTCCTCTGCATAGTTCTTAGGCCAGTGGCAGAATGGCAGGGCTCAAAAATGGAAAATACTTACATTCTCATATATAGATTTCTTATATATTACAATATGTTACAACTAATTTCTCATATATTACAATCCCTGAAAACTCAATGGACATTTCAGGGTTATGCTTTGTAGAAAAGTATGACTCAATTGGACACAAAAAGCCCCATAAATATATTTTAGAATAACAGCCTCTAAGAGTCCAAGATATTCTTCAAAATTTTGTTCAGATATGAAAAAATAACATTGATTTCAACTAATTTCCTTTTCTCGACTCAACAAATCCTTTAATTTATTGGACAAACATACAGCATTAAATGGAGCTCTATTCCCGAAGGCTTCCATTTGGAGCATTAGAAATGAAATTCTAATTGATCTGAAATCATTAATATCCTCAATCACCTAAAAGCTAAAGAACTGGCTTTTTTTATCTTTGTTTAGTGAGGCATCCTGAAAGTGGAAAATAGCTAACTTGATGAATTTTGGTGAACCTCTTCAAATTCCCAAAACAACCAAATAGGGTTATTTATTTGGGCCCAAATATTTTTGTAGCAACTAGGATTTCAGAAACTAAAGAAAACTGTAGGCTCATCCCATACAAATTGTGTATGCACTTAAGGTGATAAATTTTAAGTGCATTCTGTGCCCATCCAAAATTAAGGATGCAGATTTCTTACTTGAGAAAATATCACAAAATGAGTTATGATGTTAGAAGATTAATGAGTCCCCAAATTATCAAATGGAAGAGTAAAGCAGCACAGTCTACTAGAAGTTTCCATGGTTATGAAAATATTCTATGTCTGCAGGCACCAAAATAATATCTACTCACCACGTATTGAGCACTTGAAATGTGGTTAGTATGAATGAGAATATAGTTTTTAGTTTCATGTAATTTTAATTTTATTTTAGTAGCTATACAACTAGTAGACATCACAGGTTTAGAACTATGGGACAAAGGTTCCACTAAGTGATGTAAAGCATGGAAATTGGAAAAGATACTAAAGATTAAAGAATGACTTTTTTCAGCAAAAATATTCTTTTAAATATCAAGATTTATTTCAAGAACTAAAACTTCAATTTACTCAAGTGAATAGTTATGCTATTTAAAGTTGATCAACAACAGAATAAACCAAAGCATACCAATGCATTTTCCATTTTTTCCATTTGGAATGTAAGTTCACAATATTAGATTAAACATATTTTTGTTTCATGACTTACTCTTTTAAAAATACGCATGTCTGGCCGGGCGCGGTGGCTCAAGCCTGTAATATCAGCACTTTGGGAGGCCGAGACGGGTGGATCACAAGGTCAGGAGATCGAGACCATCCTGGCTAACACGGTGAAACCCCGTCTCTACTAAAAAAAATACAAAAAACTAGCCGGGCCAGGTGGCGGGCGCCTGTAGTTCCAGCTACTCGGGAGGCTAAGGCAGGAGGATGGCGTAAACTGGAGAGGCAGAGCTTGCAGTGAGCTGAGATCCAGCCACTGCACTCCAGCCTGGGCGACAGAGTGAGACTCCGTCTCAAAAAAAGAAAAAAAAAAATTCCCATGTCTGATTCCCTTTATATTATTCCTTTATTCATTCATAAGACTTTGGGGGGAAAAAAGAAAAAATGGCAACCTACCACCACCTAACATAAAACCATTCACAATCGGTTTCATTAACTTTGTGGTCTTCTTTCCTCATAACATCTTCCCACAACTACATCTTCACAGAATAATGTTAACTTCATAAGAAAAATGAAAGTCAGACATTTAAAAATAACCCAGATGTTCTCCTCAAGGCCACTAGAGAGGGAAGCTTTGCATTTTCAGGTTAGATTAAAAGATTTGTTGTGCAACTAATACAAGCACGTGAGCAAAATAAGAAATATACTGGGAGAATGCACTCTAAAGTGACTGGCTTACTGGGTTTACAGTCACAAGTTCTTTAGAAATTTGTGAGTGGGGGCTGGGCACGGTGGCTCACGCCTATAATCCCAGCACTTTGGGAGGCAGAGGCTGGTGGATCACGAGGTCAGGAAATTGTGACCATCCTGGCCAACATGGCGAAACCCCGTCTGTACTAGAAATACAAAAAAATTAGCCGGGTGTGGTGACCGGCGCCTGTAGTCCCAGCTACTCGGGAGGCTGAGGCACAAGAATCACTTGAACTCGGGAGGCAGAGGTTGCAGTGAGCAGAGATCGTACCATTGCACTCCAGCCTGGTGCCAGACTGAGACTCTGTCTAAAAAAAAAGAAAAAAAAAAGAAAAAGAAAAAAAGAAAGAAAGAAATTTGCGGGTGGATCACTTGAGGTCAGGAGTTCAAGTCTAGCCTGGCTAACAAGGAGACACCTCGACACCCCATCTCTATTAAAAATACAAACAATTAGCTGGGTGTGGTGGCACATGCCTATAATCCCAGCTACTTGGGAGGCTGAAACAGGATAATCGCTTGAACACAGGAGGTGGAGGTTGCAGTGAGCCAAGACTGTGCCATTGCACTCCAGCCTGGGTGACAGAGCAAGACTTCGTATCAAGAAAAAAAAAAAAAGAAAAGAAAAGAAAAGAAAAGAAATTCAGCAGTAGGAGAATAGAAAAACATAGCAGAATCCACAAGTGTAGACCTTTATACAAAGAATTTTCACTAAGCAATCAGTACTTCGTCCATGTCGTATCACCTCCACATCCATTCATCTGTATCATTAATTCACAAGAGTTTAATATCTTTTATGGTTTATTTTATGAAAGGTCTGATTCAGAAAAATAAATATATGTGTATACATTCATGTCTGGACTTATAACTTAAAATACATGCATATGATGGGTCTTTATACACTCAAGAAACAATATTTATAAGATACCTGTCCTGGCTTGGCATTTTCACACACGGTCGTCTCATATGGCACAGATATTTCTGGAGGAAATTCATTTACATCTAGGACATTAATCAGTATATTGACTTTGCTGGTTAATAAAGGGTTACCTGTTAAAAACATATAAAGATAAAAGATGATTACAAAATCCGGTCAGTTATTGCTCCTACAATAAATGGTATTTAAATTAAAAAAAAAAATTCGGCTTTTTTCCGGATTGAAAAAAATCCTTCTTCTTATAGGAAAAAGGTTTATTTTTATCGTCTTGTAGTTGGAACCCCCCAGAATTCAATACCAAAGTAAGGCCAACTATTTAATTGATATTTTAGCATCAAGTGTAGCCCTTTCTAAAAGAATGACTAAGTTATCGTACCGGGGTTAGTTCACAGAACGAATCTTTACCAACAGTGATATTTTTCCTCAGATAAAAAATTGTCTATGTTGTACCCACATAATGAAACGTTATTGGTTGAATAATCTACATATTTAAATGACTCACTCAAAATGATTCCTCCTAGAAGATTCCTCCTGAAAAGAAGAATTATAACAACAAAAAAAAAAAACCAAAAGGGAAAAAAAGGCTCTTTATAAATGAAAAGTATTAAAATAAACCTAAGGAAGTAGAAATAAGAGACGGATTATGGAAAGCTATATACTTCCTTAAATTACTTGCTGGTGATAATAAAGGAAGTAATAAACATTTTTGCAATAACTTCCTTCTTCCTACTTCCTAGTATCAAAAAGACTGTCAGTTTGACAAGATGTCTCTGCCAAAATCCCATCACAGGTTTTGGTCCCAACCTATGGATTATTATCTGGATCTCTGTCATTTACTGTATAAAACTAGAAAATAATTAAATAAAACAATAAAGTATAAAATAATGTACCTATTTGAACTTGTGCAATATATAATTTTACCTTATGAAGTGTTACAGATGGATAAGCTGTTGCACATAGCTGAAAGACCTCTTGCCCAGAGGCAGAAAGCTAAATGAATGAGGAGTTTAGATCCAAACCCAGGATTACGAAAATGCAAAGGCCATGTTTATTGCATCATACCTTCTCTATTGATTGGTTTATGAGTTAAACTCTTCTGCAATGCCACCAAAGACTTATAATATTATTTTAGATGTCTATCTAGAATACTTCAAAGAATGCATACAAAATTGTTCCACATGACTGATTTTGAAAGGTATACAATATCTTGCTTAGTTAAAATTCATTTAAAAAATACATAACAAGCATTTGACACAATAGCTTTAACACCATTCTCGTATTCACATATGACAGTGAAATTCATTATTTGCACCAATACCAACACAGATAATATAAATTGCTTATAAATGGTTCATTCTTATAACACCGGGTATGCTTATAAAAGGTAGATTAATAATCTTGGAGAATTATTCAGAAAATACATATAATTTAAAAATTGATACTGGTCACAAGCTATGATCTTATTTGATAGAAACGTTTTAGCCCATTTTTCACAAGCTATTTCACCTTTCTTTAACTCAGTTTCCTTGTATGAAACATACGGTTTTCATAGGCCCTGCTTCACAGTCATGTTGCATTAAATGAGATGATATTTTACAAGGTGTTTGATAAATTTTGGTAAATATCATTACTCTTATTACCATTTATACTTTGTGGAGATGATCAAGATCTGTTTCTGTCATTGCTATTCATTATCTGCATAGTATAAAATATAAATAAAGTCAACAAGTTGGTTAAACTAGGTTTACTTTTCTAAAGAAACTGGAAATTATAGACAAGAGCAATGCCTAATGCCTAATACTTTAGAATCCTTGCAATGTACAAATATTCAAAAGCACATTACAAAGATGAACTCACTTAGACTTTACAGCAACTATGATATAGGCATTATTTTTATCTCCATTGTGTATGTGAAACTCTGAAGAGATGGGGATGTAACTTCTCAAATATCATAAGTTGAAAGTGGTAAGGCTAGGTTTTGATTCCAGCTGTTCTGATTCCACAGCTCATGCTCTTAAACTCTATCATATATTGAGCTTTAGATAAAAAAAAAAAAAACCACTTTGACAATCATATAGCTACTTACAAAAAGACGATTAATTCATTTTATAAAGTTTAGTCAATGAATGTGAATTACTTAAACCACTCAACATCTGGGCAATGTAAAACTCAGTTTCTACTTTTTATTTTACATGGTATATAATGTATGAGTCCTGCAGCTACATGAAAAGGAAAATCTCTTTTTTACTTTTTTCCAGTATTACGGTTTTGTTTTATTAAGTTGATGTGACAATGGGATATCTTCCACAGGGGACAGGAGTTTTCCTAGAGATTTGTTTTATAATATAAGAAAAGGTTATTAAAATGAATTTAGGCCTGGTTTATCTATCAGAAATTAATTCTGTTCTGCTAGTTGTAAATTATTTTCTATCCTGCAAAATAAGTTCTAATATCTGTTATGAGTAAATCGTCCCAAACTTATTTTTAATATTGTAATTTTTTTTTATTAACAGTGTTTCCCCAGAAGCACTATTGGCATTTTAGCTATGACAATGTTTTGTTCAGGGAAACTTCCCTGAGCACTAGACATCCTACACCACATCTCAATTCCTAAAGATGAAATGCCACAAGGCAATACAAAATAGGTGTCCAAATAGAGAGAAAATAACAAAAAACATGTTTACATTGTTGAAAATGAGGAACAAGTTCATCTGTTTAATAATATTACTCTCTCTTCTATCACACATTTTCAAAACTTTTCATACTTAAACATTAAGAATGTCACCTCATATTTTTAAGTGGCCATTTGAGAAGCAATACCGTCTCAGTTTTAGAACTACTGTACTCAAATATGAATTGAAATTTTCACAAGAATGAATAATGCATAGGAGTAATACAGTATTATTTAATTTATATAGAGAGATATTGTACTAAATTATTTTGAAAAGTAATGACCTATTTTCTTACTGACTCATCTGATCAATATTTGGGGCAGCAATGAGGAAATTCATTTAACCTTGATTCAGCATGAGTATTATTATACAATTATTTGAAAATAATACCATGTGGAAATTAGTTACTGTTGAATACTTACGAAGGAAATTGAATTATGAACCTAGTAAACATTAAATAATCAAAGTCTTACACAATTAAGTGTTAAGTTCCTAATAATGAAACCATTTAAATTCTAATTATTATTGTTCCACATTGCCTATATTTAATAGATAGTTACTTACTAATTTGAGGCTCATATTAGATAACAAAGAAATAATTCTATGTTTGTCCCTTATACCTTCACAACGATTTGTTAGATCTTCCTCTCTCTATCTTTCAATAATATCAGAGTCAGATCTTATAGTATTTTGAGTCCATTTGATTTAGAACCTACTTTATTGTTAATATTTTAAAATACAGATTAAACTAAGAGAAAAAAAGGAAAATAATAAATTACCAAAATCTGAGATGAATTCATTACTTCTCATCATTATAAATGAAATAAAAAATGATAAAGGAATATGTTAAATTGCTTTACGAAAGAACATAATTTACATAGGTGAAATTGACAAATTCCAACAAAACGCAAATTACCAAAACTGACTCAAGAATAAACAGAAAATCTTAGCATAGTTAAAACAGTGAAGAAATGAACTTGTAATGAAAAATCTCCTCACCAAGTAAAGCCCATGGCCGGGAGGCTTCACTGGGGAATTCTATCAAATATTTAAGGAACAAATAATATTTTCTTACCGTTTATTTCAGAAATAGAGGAGGAAGCACTTACCACCTAATCCGATGTGCCTTGATACAAAAACCAATTAAAAAAAATCACAAAAGCCAAAATCACTGACTATTGTTTCTTATAAACATAAGTACAAATATTCCTTAACAAAACAGTAGCTAATTAATTCCAGCAGCAAGTTATACAGATAATACATTATGACGAATGGGTGTTTATCCTAGGGACACAAGGTTGATTTAACATCCGAGAACAATCTCCATATTAACACAAGGAAGAACAAAACGTTACAAGGCTATCTCAATAGACTTGGAATTTGCATTTGACAAAACTCTAGGCCATTCATGATAAAAACTCTCAAGCAATAATAAGTAAAAGGCAGCTTCCTCAACCTGATAAAGTATGTCTATGAGAAACTAATATCATGGTAAAAGACTTTTTTATTCTAACACTGTGCACAGAATAAGAATATGTGCTCTTGAAATATATATACATATATCTCTAACATTGTCCTTGAGGGTTTTATGCATTGAAATCAGACCCAAATATAAATTTTTAAATGGTATTCAGATGGAAAGAAAGAAAATGATTATTGCTTAAAGATGACATGACCTTGTAGATGAAAAATCCTAAGGAATCTGCCAATAAACTTACAGATATAATAAAGGAATACATCACGTTCTTGGGATAGGAGATAAATGTAAAATGACAATTATACACTTAATATACTAGCAAAGTCCAAATTTGTTAGTCTATTCATTACCCTTCCATACTCAAAGGAAAGGAGGATAGACCTCACTTCTTGACCAAAGAAATGTCAGCTTCATTGTCAGAAGAACATGTCATATAGGATAGAGTTTTAGGTGTGACATAATTAGAATTCATAATCAAAAATCTGTTTTAGAAATGAGTTCACTGGGAACTGCCATTGCAGCCTTTGATAAACCCTGGAAAACATGAATTTTAAATATAAAAGAGAATTTTGGTGTTATATAAACTTATAGTTCTCTTGCTATTCTTCTTAGTGCTACGTGGTTTCATGAGGAATAAAGAGAAGCTGTTAGCATTACCCACTATTTTCTTGACGTAATCTATTGAGATTCCACATAAGATTTTGTCTAACAAAGTGTCCTGCTCATCTACAAAGTTTAAAAACTATACATACATAGATATCTATTGATAGATGAAAAAACATTGATATAATCTTTCCTATGATTTGTGTTGGACTCAAGACAGGAATCCAGATCTTCTCACAGTTTCTCCATGCTCTATGATAGCTATTAACTAACTCAGCAAGAAGATGGAATGCCTGAAATCTACCAATATATATGATGATCACTTATCCTCAATGAGTCACATTCAGAACACATCTAACCACCAGGCTTTGAGGACGCCCACTTTACATTCAAAGGACAAGGCAGAGCTTCTTAAAATTGTACCTAGTAGATGTGTTTCCAAGAACCAAATGAGAAGTGTAATTGAACATGTTTTGAAAATGGTAAAGTACTAAGGAACACAAGGTTCTTGTTAGATTAAAATACACTGGAGTTATTTTGTTTCTTTATTTAAAAATAACATCTCTTTGGAATAACTATAAGAGTTAAAATTCGGCCAGGCATGGTGGCTCATGCCTGTAATCCCAGTACTTTGGGAGGCCAAGGCAAGTGGATCACCTGAGGTCAGGAGTTTGAGACCAGCCTGGCCAACATGGTGAAACCCCCTCTCTACTAAAAATACAAAACTTAGCTGGGCATGGTGATGGGCGCTTGTAAGTAATCCCCATTACTTGGGAGGCAGAAGAATCGCTTGAACCCGAGAGGTGGAGGTAGCAGTGAGCCAAGATTGTGCCATTGCACTCCAGCTTGGGTGACAAGAGTGAAAGTCCGTCTCAAAAAAAAAAAAAAAGTTAAAATTCAGCATTGTGATTTCTCAAAGAACTGGAAACAGAATTACCCTTAGACCCAGCAATCCCGTTATTGGGTGCATACCCAAAGAAATATAAATTGTTGTACCATAAGAACACATGCACGTGTATGTTCATTGCAGCACTATTAACAATAGCAAAGGCATGGAATAAACCCAAATGCCCAGCAATGGTAGACTGGATTTTTAAAATGTGGCACATATACATAATGGAATCCTATGGGGCTGTAAGAAGGAATGAGATCATGACCTTTGCAGAAACCTGGGTGGAGGTGGAGGCCATTATCCTAAGCAAACTAACACAGGAACAGACAACCCAATGCCACATGTTCTCACTTGTAAGTGTACTTTGAGTACATATGAATGCAAAGAAGGGATAACAGACTTCAGGGCCTACTTGAGGACAGAGAGTGGTAAGAGGGTGAGGATCAAAAAACTATTACCTAGCGATAGAATAATCTGCACGTCAAACTCCCATGAAACGCAATTTACATACATAACAAATCTGCACATGTACCCTTGAACCTAAAATGAAAGTTTACCAAAAAAAGATTAAATTCAATTGTGTAACTGTGTTCTAAATTACAACTACAATAGCTTCAAGAATGGAATCTTAGTCTTTTATGCCACAAAACTGAATTATACTAGTGCAAACTCAGTAAGATAAAATAAATGAATGCTATCGGTTGATACAGGCTTTCTTTGACTTTTCTCTTTAGTTCAGTTACTTTTAAATGGCACATTAAATTATTCCATGTCTAAAATAATCTGTAGCTATCTGGGAAATCCATAAAGATAATTTATTCACCAGTATACTTCTGTGACTCCATAAAGGTGGATTCAAAGATTTTCTGATGGGCAATTGGTTGAGAGTGTTAAGTTATTATTTAAGGACCTGGAATCAATAAAAAGGAGTGTCCGGGTTAAGATAAGGGGTTGTGGAGACCAAGGCTCTTATATAGATGAAGTATCTAAGTAGAAGGCTTCAGAGAGAATAGATGGTAAACGTCTCTTATCAGACCCAAAAAGGTACTAGATTCTTAGTTAAATCTCTCCGGGATCAGGAAAAGACCTGAAAAAGAAAGAAAACTATCTACAGAATGTAAATTTTCCTCCATGAGAGATAGCACTGCAGGCCCATTTCAAAATATATCCAATAAATATATTTTGGGGTAAATTACTTTGATTCCTTTTAAGGCCTGGCTATCTGTCTTGTCATGTGATGTTACTAGAGTCAGGGTGAAATTTGTTATCTTATTGCTACAAAGAGTCTGTTTAGTCATTCATAAGATCTTTGTTTTAATGTTATTGCTGGTCAGTTGTGCCTGATTTCCAAAAGGAAGAGAGTATTGTGAGGCATGTTTGACTCTCCTTCCCATCATCACAGCCTGAGCTAGTTTTTCAGATTTACTTTGGAATCCCCTTGGTTGAGAGGAGGTGTCCATTCAGTGAGTTGCTGGGCTTAGAATTTTATTTTTGGTTTACACTGTAACCAACATAAATGCTCAAAAATACTGGTAAGATCAATTTCTGTCTTTGATTATATCTCCTCGGTGTATACATTTTTGCTTCAGGATAAAAATCAAAATATCAGTATATGCTGAGAAAAAATCATATTTGTCATCTGGATTTTCTTCATTATTGGGAGGCAAAGGGTATGGTGAGAGACAGAGACACAGAGACCACAGACAGAGGAGTTACACCTCGTACTCATCCTGTTTCTTTTTTTTTTTTTTTCCTATTCTGAAATCCTGTATATTCTTCTGAATATTTTATGCTTTCTTCCACTTCTAGAGCTTGATGTATGCTATTTCTGTGAATGAAATTATCTTTTTACCTTCTTCTCACTATTATTCCCCTAAGTTTTATACTTCTCAGTTTAGATGCCATGTTACTGCAGCGGATTTCCCAGGTATCTTTCTGTCTGCTCTTCTGACATCCTGCTGCTTTGCTTCTTTTCTGTGTTAACATTTTAATGCATTGAGAGGCCAAGGCTGGCAGATCACTTGAGGTCAGGAGTTTAAGACCAGCCTGGCTAGCATGGTGAAACACGACTTTATTAAAAATAGAAAAACTATCCAGGCATGGTGGCACACACCTGTAACCCTGGCTACTTGGGAGGCTGAGGCTCAAGAATCACTTGAACCTGGGAGGCGGAGGTGGCAGTGAATAAAGATCACACCACTGCACTCCAGCCTGGGTGATGGAGCAAGACTCTGTCTCAAAAACAACACCAACAACAAACCATTTTAGTGCAGTATTCTAATTGACAGTTCACTATGTCTGATGTCCTTTAGGCTGGAAACTCATCTGAGGAAGACATTATTTTTATTTTTTGTAAAATTTGTGTCTAGGGAATAAATAAACAAATGAGTACTAAAATGTGGTTGTTATATTCATGATAAATATTTTCTTGAAATATTAATACATAAAAGTTATGATATAATGTTGATTTATATATATTAATTATGCACATATCCATACATTCCAGAAAGTATTACAGACCATGAGATTTAAAGATATATCAGAGAGCATCTTTTTTTTTTTATTATTTGAGATGGAGTCTCACTCTGTCACCCAGGCTGGAGTGCAGTGGCATGATCTTGGTTCACTGCAACCTCTGCCTCCCAGGTTCAAGTGACTCTCCTGCTGCAGCCTCCCTAGTAGCTGGGACTACAGTCACATGCCACCACGTCTGGCTAATTTTTGTAATTTTCGTAGAGAAGGGGGTTTCACAATATTGGTCAGGCTGGTCTCAAACTCCTGACCTCAGGTGATCCACCTGCCTTGGCCTCCCAAAGTGCTGGGATTATAGGCGTGAACCACTGCGCCTGGCCCAAATAGAGTCTTTGATACTAAGAAGTTCATACTAATAAGTATGAACTTATAAGTATCATCATATACTATATCATATTGAATCTATTCCTATAGTAATTAGATTCAATATGATATAGTATATGTCAACCAAATAACATTTCCATGTAAAAATATTTTCTAATTGTGAATTCTATCTTGTATATGATGTTAAAAAGAATTTTATCTACCTGTCTAAATATAATTTTTATCCAAATTTCAACCTTTAGGTGAAAAGTTCATCATGTAGTTTTAATTTCCTGTGATAATGAGATACTAATTAAGAAAAATATAAGCCTGGCATTATAGTTGTACATGTGATTTTGATGGAGCAATTAGATTGATTTAAAGTATTCCTAAGCAGTTTGATTACAGTAATGTACCCATAAGCTGCTGAAAATTTAAGATAAAATATAGTCTATCACAACATAAATTTGGATTTCATTACATTTACATAACATGATAATGAGAAAAAATGGTATTATTTCTAAATTAAATTGATGATTATGGTGATGTTAATGATTATTATTTCCCATGTATATGATACATTACAGTGCTTTAGGAAATGATGTGAAAACTTTATCAGTGATTCTTGCTTTGAAGTATTACTCTTTGAAGTTGTGATGGTTAATTTGAGTGTCAACTTGATTGGATTGAAGGATTCAAAGTATTGTTCCTGGGTGTGTCTGTGAGGGTGTTGCCAAAGGACATTAACATTTGAGTCAGTGGACTGAAAGATGCTGACCCACCCTCAATTCGGGTGGGCTCCACCTAATCAATTGCCAGTGCAGTTAGGATAAAAGTGGGCAGAAGAATGTGGAAGGACTAGACAAGCTGAATCTTCTGGCCTCCATCTTTCCTCTGTGCTGGATCCTTCCTGCCTTCAAACATCAGACTCCAAGTTCTTCAGCTTATAAACTCCTGGACTTACACCATTGATTTCCTTGGGGCTCTTGGGCCTTCAGCCACAGACTGAAGGCTGCACTACTGCCTTCCCTACTTTTGAGGTGTTGAGACTTGCACTGGCTTCCTGGCTCCTCACCTTGCAGATGGCCTATTGTGGGACTTCACCTTGTGATCATGTGAATCAATTATCCTAATAAACTTCCCTTCATATATTCACCATTCCTAGAAGTTCTGTCCTTTTAGAGAACCCTGACTAATTCAACTTTTAGTACCAGGAGTGGTTCTAGAGAAATATAATTATAAGGACAAATTTCTTTAGCTGGTTTTGGGGTTTCTGGAGTTGGCTGCTTAATATGATGAGACTCAAAAATGCTAAGGAGTTTGCTTCTAATAGTATGGAGAACACTGATAGTCCTTGGTGTGAACTGTTTAGGGAGTTATGCAAAATAAATGAATTTTATACTCCTGATTCATTGCTCATGAGAGGCAAAGAGTTTTGTGACTCTGTACATAACACCTTTGACCATATGTGGAGAAGCAAGAAACATAATGAAGTTAGTTGTTCACCAGACAAAGTGATGAAGGAAAACAATAAACTCAGGGAGTCTAACCCCTGGGTCCAGAAGCAGATACTGAGCCTCAAATATTCTAAGATTGCCCTGAGTGAGAGTCTTATCTCCTATAGAGAAAAAGCTGAAATTCTGGAAAATCAGACAAAAGGTCTTATCATGAGAGTGGCTGACCTGCAACAAAAAGTACATGCACAGCCTTGTCAGGTGATTACTGTTAAAGTGAGGGCATTGGAAAAGAATGGGACCCTGTAACTTGGAATGGGAACTGGTGAGAGGGCCCTGATAAAGGTAAGGACACAGCTTGTAAACCCTGATAAGCCTTTATTGTCAGAGGAAACAGCTTTCCATTCCCAGTGGTGGCAACATCCTCTCCCACACCTACACTGCCATCAGCCTTTTCACATTTGTCTGAGGAGATAAAGCCTGTACTGCCTAAGGCAACAGTGATGGCCTCCCCTGAGGCAATTGTCAGACCAGACAATGTTGGTACTCTTCAGGACCCACCCCCAACACCCCTGTTTGCTTCTAGACTTATAACTAGACTAAAGTCCCAACGGGACCCTAGAGGTGACTTTCAGAGGGTAACCCACAAGGAGGTACACTAACTCCAAAAGAACTTCTTGAGTTTTCTAATTTATATAAGCAGAAATCTGGAGAACAGGCATGGGAATCAATATTAAGGGTGTGGGATAATGGTGGAAGGAATATAAAGTTGAATCAGGTTGAATCTATTGATTTGGACCCACTAAGTAAGGATTCTGCATTTAATATTGCAGTTAGTGGTGTTAAAAAAGGTTCTAATACTTTATTTGCTTGGTTAGCTGAAATATGGATTAAAATATGGACCACTGTGAGTGAGCTGGAAATGCATAATCTCCCTTGGTTTAATATAGAGGAAGGGATCCAAAGACTTAGGGAGATTGTGATGCTAGAGTAGATTAGTCACTTTAAACCTATTCATCCCACCTGGGAGGGTCTAGAAGACATATGTGTCACCAATACTTTCCAAAATAGATTTGTGAGGGCAGCACCTGCATCCTTGAAGAGTTTTGTGATTATTCTTCTCTGTATATGGGATCGTATGTTGAGAACCACAGTCACTCAACTACAAAATTTAAATGCAATGGGAATAATTGGATCCCAAGGTTGCAGGGGCCAAGAGACAGCACTCAACCATCAAAAGCAAGGTGGTCATAGCTCCTATAATGGACAGCAGAGGCAAAGCAGCAATCAAAATAGTCAGACTCGTGTAGCGCTCTGGCATTGGCTAATCACAGTGTTCCTAGAAGTTAAATTGACAGGAAGCCTACTGTATTCTTACTTAATTTACATAAGCAGAAAACTTCCCAATCAAGTGAACAGAAGAATAATTTGAATTCTAAAAGCAGAGAATCATGGTTTCTCAATCAATTCCAGATTTGTACCAGTTTACAGACCCAGAACCCCTTGAATGAAGGGAGGCCAAGTCCCCTTGAGGAAGGACCCCACTAGTCTACAAACAATTTATGCTATTAATCTTTCTCCCATCTTCCCCCAAGGAGACCTCTGTCTTTTTACCATGGTAACTGTGCATTCAGGAAAGGGAAATGAACAGACTTTTGAGGGATTATTGGACACTGGCTCTGAGTTGACCTTGATTCCAGTGGACCCAAAACGTCATTGTGGTCCTCCAGTTAAAGTAGGGGCTTATGGAGGTCAGATAATTAATAGAATTTTAGCTCAGGCCTGACTTACAGTGAGTCCAGTGTGTTCCCAAACTTATTCTGTGTTCATTTCCCCAGTGCCAGAAGGCATCATTGGCATAGAAATACTTAGCTGTTGGCAGAACCCACATATTGGCTCCTTGACTGGTAGAGTGAGGGTTATTATGGTGGGAAAGGCCAAATGGAAGCCGTTAGGGCTGCCTCTACTTAGAAAATTAGTAAATCAAAAACAATATTGCATCCCTGGATAAATTGAAGAGTTTAGTGCCACCAGCAAAGACTTGAAAACCACAGGGGTAGTAATTCCCACCACATCCCCATTCAACTCTCCTATTTGGCCTGTGCAGAAGACAGATGGATCTTGAAGAATGACAGCAGATTATCGTAAGCTTAACCAAGTGGTGACTCCAATTGCAGCTGCTGTACCAGATATGGTTTCATTGCTTGAGCAAATTAACGCATCTCCTGGTGTCTGGTATGCAGCCATTGATTTGGCAAATGCCTTTTCCTCTATTTGTGTCCATAAGGCCCACCAGAAGCAATTTGCCTTCAGCTGGAAAGACCAGCAACATACCTTTACTGTCCTGCCTCAGGGGTATATAAACTCTCCAGCTTTGTGTCATAATCCTCTTGTTTGGAGAGACCTTGATCATTTTTTGCTTCCACAAGATATCCCACTGATCCATTACATTGATGACATTATGCTGATTGGATCCAGTGAGTGAGAAGCAGTAAACACATTGGACTTATTGGACATTTGCATACAGAAGATAGAAAATAAATAAGACTACAATTCAGGGAACTTCTACCTCAGTAAAATTTCTAGGGGTCCAGTGGTGTGGGCCTGTTGAGATATTCCGTCTAAGATGAAGGATAAGTTGCAGCATTTGGACCCTCTTACAACCAGGAAAGAGGCACAATGCCTAGTAGGCCTATCTGGATTTTGGAGGCAACACATTCTATATTTGGGTGTGTTACTCCACCCCATTTATCAAGTAACCCGAAGGGCTGTCAGTTTTGAATGGGGTCAAGAGCAGAATGTTCTGCAACAGGTCCACGCTGCTGTGTAAGCAGATCTGCCACTTGGGCCATACAACCCAGCAGATCCAATGATGCTTGAGGTGTCAGTGGCAGATATGGATGCTGCTTGGAGCTTTTGGCAGGCCCCCATAGCTGAATCACAGCAGATGCCTTTAGGATTTTTGAGCAAGGCCCTGCCATCTTCTGCAGATAACTACTCTCCTGTTATCTGCTTTGCTTCTGCCGATAACTACTCTCCTGTCTCTCTCTTGGCCTGTTACTGGGCTTTCGTGGAAACTGAATGTTTGACTATGGGTCATCAAATCACCATGAGACCTGAATTGCCTATCATGAACTGGGTGCTTTCTGACCCATGTAGCCATAAGGTGGGTCATGCACAGCAGCATTTCATCGTCAAATGTAAGTGGTAGATATGTGATGGGACTCAAACAGGTCCTGAGGGCACAAGTAGGTTACATGAGGAAGAGGCTCAAATGTCCATGGTCTACACTCCTGCCACCCTGTCTTCTCTCCCCCAGCCTGCACTTGTGGCCTTATGGGGAGTTCCCTATGAGAAGTTGACAGAGTAAGAGAAGACAAGGGCCTGGTTTACAGCTGTTTCTGCCTGATAGTCACCACCTGAAAACTGACAGCTGCAGTACTACAGCCCCTTTCTAGGACAGCCCTGAAGGACAGTGGTGAAGGGAAATCTTCCCAGTGGGCAGAACCTTGAGTAACCTGCCTGGTTGTGCACTTTGTTTGGAGGGGAAATCGCCAGATGTGTGATTATATACTGATTCATGTGCTGTGGCCAATGGCTTAGCTGGAGAGTCAGGGACTTGGAAGAAGCATGATTAAAAACTTGATGACAAAGAAACGTGGGGAAGAGGTATGTGGATAGACATCTCTGAGTGGTCAAAAACTATGAAGATATTTGTACCTCATGTGAGTGCTCACCAAAGGGTGACCTCAGCAGAGGAGGATTTTAATGATCAAGTGGGTAGAATGACTCATTCAACCGACACCACTCAGCTTCTTTCCCTAGCCACTGTTGTCATTGCCTGATGGACCTATGAAAAAAGTGGCCATGGTGGCAGGGATGGAGGTTATGCATGGGCTCAGCAACATGAACTCCCATTCACCAAGGCTGACCTAGCTACGGCCACTGCTGAGTGCCCAATTTGCCAGCAGCAGAGAGCACACTGAGTCCTTGATATGGCACCATTATTTGGGGTGATCAGGCAGCTACTTGGTGGCAGGTGGATTATACTGAACCTCTTCCATCATGGCAAGGACACTGGTTTGTCCTCACTGGAACAAACACCTATTCCGGATATGGGTTTGCCTATCCTGCACGCAATACTTCTGCCAAGACTATCATCCGTGGACTCAGGGAATGCCTTATTCACCATCATGGTATTCCACACAGCATTGCCTCTGACCAAGACACTTACTTTATAGCTAAAGAAGTGCACAGGTGGGCTCATTCTCATGAAATTCACTGGTCTTACCATGTTTCTCATCATTCTGAAGTAGCTGGATTGATGGAACAGTGGAACGGCCTTTTTAAGTCACAATTACAAGCCCAAATAGGTGACAATAATTTGCAGAGCTGGGGCAGAGCTCTCCAAAAGACTGTCTGTGCTCTGAATCAGTGTCAAATATATGGTACTATTTCTCCCATAGCCAAGGGTCACGGGTCCAGGAATCAAAGGGTGGAAGTGGAAGTGGCACCACTCACCATCACTTCTAGTGACCCACTAGCAAAGTTTTTGCTTCCTATAACTGCAACATTACATTCTGCTGGCCGAGAGGTCTTAGATCCAGAGGGAGGAATGCTACCACCAGGAGACATGATTCCATTAAACTGGAAGTTAAGATACCACCTGTCCACTTTGGGCTCCTCCTACCTCTAAGTCAACAGGCTAAGAAGGGAGTTACAGTGTTGGCTGGGGTGATTGACTAGGACTATCAAGATGAAATCAGTCCACTACTCCACAATGGCGGTAAAGAGGAGTGTGCGTGGAATACAGGAGATCCTTTAGGGCATCTCTTAGTGTTACTATGCTCTGTAATTAAAGTTAACTGGAAACAACAGTCCAATCCAGGCAGGACTACAGATGGCCCAGACTTTTCAGGAATGAATGTTTGAGTCACTCCACCAGGGAAAAAACCAGTATCTGCTGAGGTGCTTGCTGAAGGCAAAGGGAATACAGAACGGGTAGTAGGAGAAGGTAGTCATCAATACCAGCTATGACCATGTGACCAGCTGAAGAAATGAGGACTGTATTTGTCATGAGTATTTCCCCCTTATTTTGTTAAGAACATGTATACAACTTTACTAAGAAAATATCTTTATTTTATTTCCTTTTTTTCTTTATCATGTGACATAAGATTTATTGACTTCATATCAGCATGTAAATGTTGTTAACTTTATATAATAGCATTTAGGTTAATGATTAGTGTGCTTCTGGTTGTAAGAAAGAAGTGCTTCTGGTTGTAAGTGCTTCTGGTTGTGCTTCTGGTTGTAAGAAGAATTATATTAGGCATAATTATGACCTTATTGTTGTCTTTATTTGGTGATTATGTATGATTTCAGGAGATGTGTGTGGGTTCAAGTTAACAAGGGGTGGACTTGTGATGGTTAATATTGAATGTCACCTTGATTGGATTAAAGGATGCAAATCATTGTTCCTGGGTGTGTCTGTGAGGGTGCTGCCAAAGGAGATTAACATTTGTCAGTGGGATGGGAGAGGCAGACTCACTGTCAGTCTGATTGGGCACCATCTAATCAACTGCCAGCACGGCTAGGATAAAAGCAGGTAGAGGAACACGGAAGGACTAGGCTGAGTCTTCCGGCCTTCACCATTCCCCTGTGCCAGATGGATATTTCCTTCCCTCGAACATCGGACCCCAAGTTCTACAGGTTTTGGACTCTTGGACTTAGAGCAGTGATTTACCAGGGACTCTCCGTCCTTCTGCCTCAGGCTGAAGGTTGCACTATTTGCTTCCCTACTTTTCAGGTTTTGGGACTCAGACTAACTTCCTGGCTCCTTACCTTGCAGATGGTCTATTGTGGGGCTTAATCTTGTGATCACGTGAGTCATTTCTCCTAATAAACTCCTCTTCATATATTCATCTATCTTATTACTTCTGTTCCTTTAGAGAACACTGACTAATATACAAGTACTAATAAAATGTTGGCAATTCTAGTATAAACCACACTTACCTCTCTTTGAGAATACAAAATAGTTTTATATAGTTATTTGGGAAAAAGAAAGGAAATCAGAAAACAGTAAATAAACTACCTACACTCACGTAAAACAAGGCATTTACAAAAAATAAGAGGAAAGCAGTAATTTGGGCAATTGAAAGAAGAAAGGATTGACATCAATTTGGAATTGAAACCAATGGTTATGTTTAATCCTGAAAAGTCAACTACAGTCTTTGAGGAAGTACATGTATTCATGGTAACTGATTCCACTGTTTTGTTTACTCAAATTTGAGAATGACACAGTGGGTCTCAAATCAGTGTTCCTTGGAGTTACTCAGGGAGCTTGTTTGAAATGGAGATTTCTTGGCAGTACTCCCAGAAATTCTGATTCACCATGTATTGAAAGAGATAAAAGAATCTTCCCTTTAGGAAATGTTCCAGGTGTCTCTGATGCAGGTGGCTGTGATTCACCTTGAGGAAGGCCAGTAGAGAAGAAAAGGCCAAACCAAGGATGCCTATTCTCAAAGTGAATAGAACTATTAATACCTTTTTTGAAAACAAGTCTGGCCAAATTATGGAGGAGAATATTTCTGCCCAAACGCCACAAAGAATCCACACCTCTTTGTCACTTGATCACTCGTAAGGTTAACTATATAGTCACCCAGGTGAATGCATTGTAAGCCAATCAGTGCTGGCTCACAGAAATGCAGGCCTAGGAACAGATAGGAAAAGTTGGAGAAGTGAAATGCTTCTTGTATCCATAGTAAGCTGGGGGCACACAGATAGAGGAGATACAGTGAGAACGAGGACAGACTCATAGTCCCACCTGAAAAACTGCAGATTCTCACAAGGCTTTTAAGACTCTGTTGAACGAAGCCTCAGCCTCCTTTCTCAATGTCTACTCCTTGGCAGCAACTATACCACACTGCTTGTAATATCTGACCTCAACATGACTTTTCATATCTATGTCTTTGCTTAAAATGTTTCCTCAACCTAGAATAGCCTCCTTTCTTCCATGATTATTATTTTGTTTTAATCTGTTAAATCCTCAGCTTATATGGAGCTTCCTAAGTGACATACTATGTTTAGGTCTTCAAAGTACACTTTTTTTTTTTTTCCAAAAATAATTACTTATTGTATTCTCTCTGGGAGCACTCTGTATTTTGATTTTATATTTAATGTATTTAACCAGATTGTTGCATCTCTCATGACATTTTCAGTGCCTAGAGGCCAACCAATATGGTTTCTAAATTTTCTTCTTTTTCAATTGACTTCTCCAATTGCTAAGAGCCCATATGGTAGGCAAGCTTCTATAATGGCTCCCAATGATCCCCACCTCCTGATATTCACACCCTCATGTAACTCTTTTCCTTTAAGTATGGCCTGAATCTAGTGGCTTGCTTCCAATAAAAAGAATGTGGGAAAAGAGGAGATGTCATTTCTGACATTAAGTTACAAAAAGCTGACTTTCATCTTGCTGGCACTTTCTCTTTCTCTTGCTCATTTTGATCATGCCAGCTGCCATGTTGTGAACTGCTCTATGGAGATGCTCCTGTGGCTGGAAACAGAAGGCAGCTTCAGATCAAACAGCAGTGTGGTATAGTTACTTGTCCAACAGCTTACAGAACACTGAATCTTGCTATCAACCACTGAGTCAACTTAGTTGCAGTCTTACTAAAGAAACCTAAGAGAACAAAGCTTCACTATAAATGGATTCCTAACTGTAAAATAATAAATGTTGCTTAAACTACCAAATTTTGGGATCATTTGTAACATAGCATAAGTACTAATAACCCATACATAAGGAGTAGGTTTTTCTTCTAAGTTCTTGCACTCTTCCTCCCCAAGAACTGAAGACCTGTTCATGAATACCAGTGTAGTAACTGAGAACATATTTCAAAGAAATGTTGCTGTCTTTCCACCCTTAAAATCTAAATATGATCCACTTCTGATTACCAGTATTATGCTCCACCCATTTTTAGGATATTTGTGACTTCATCTTCTATTTATGTGCCATCCTCCGCCCCATTTATAATTAAGATTGCCTTATTCAGGGGCACCATATTGAGTGCGCCATATGCTGCTTGCATCATTGAACATATTTGCCAGAAAGTCTTATTCCTTCCCACACTCTGCCCTGATTTTGAAGGTCTACATTGGTTCATACTTCCTATGTGTCTTAACTAATTCTCATCACTCAATCAGCCCAAGACAGGACCAACGATGACACCACTGAGCACAAGCTGAAAAACACATAGTTGTCATGTCATAAGTACCAAGTACGTTTTTGTTCATCAGTTCCCAACTGAGGTATTGAGAATTTACTGATAATGAGGCTGTATTTTTTCAATATTTCAAAGAGTCTGGCATGTTAGATATTACATATCATTTCATTGTAAGATTAATTGACACATCATTTTGTAATTATATCAACTAAGTATGCTATTATTTTGATCAAATTGTCTGTCACACTGATTAATTAAACATAAAGTTATTTAATAAATATTGATTAAATAAGAGTATCATGTCAGGTAGACAAACTCTTTTAATGTACAAGGGAAATTATCAGGAAAGGTCCTTCACAATTAAGTTATTAGGAACTCTTACGTAGCTTGAGACCCTGGTAATTCACATTTGTTGGGCATACAAAGAAATCTACCTAACTATACCACTGTCATATACATAATATTACATACATATTTTTCAATTCTATTTTGAGTCTTTGTTTTTTCTTTCTAAAATGCAAATTTCCATTGCATTTTAATATGTAAGTCATCTAATAAGCTTAAATATGGATAGATAATAAATATGTATTTCACTTCAACTATATGTACATTGCAAACACAACTATTTAGTCTTTTTTACTATGTTATTATTTATCTACACAATGGAAATCATTTTGACAATTGTTACCACTAACCTTTTTTTTTTTTTTTTGAGACAGAGTCTCACTCTGTGACCCAGGATGGAGTGCAGTGGCTTGACCTCGGCTCACTGCAACCTCCACCTCCCGAGTAGCTGGGATTAAAGGCATGGCACCTGCCACAATATTCAGCTAATTTTTGTGTTTTTAGTAGCAACAAGGTTTCACCATGTTGGCCAGGCTGGTCTCAAACTCCTGATCTCAAGTGATCCCCCTGCCTTGGCCTCCCAAAGTGCTGGGATTGCAAGCGTGAGCCACCACGTCCAGCCTACCACTAACAATTTTAAGTTAATTTTTAACTGTCAGATAAAATTGTATGTATTTACCGTGTACAAGGCACTGTTTTGAAGTATATATACATTGTAGAATGAGTAACTCTAGCTGATTAACATATGCACTACCTCACATAGTTATAATTTTTGTAGAAACATTTTATATCCACTCTGTCAAGATTTTTCAGGAATACAATGTATTAACTATAGTCACTATGTTGTACAATAGATCTCTTGAATTTATTCCTCCTAACTGAAATTGTTTTACTACTTGACCAACATCTCCCAATCACATCCCCCAAATTATTTAAAATAAATAAATGAAGCAGGATGAATATGTTCCCTGTGGAAATGTCAATCTAATTCACAGAATGTGTTTTGGAATGAGAGACTCCAGGGTGTTGGTCCGAGCCTGGTCATCATTAGCTGTGTGACACTGAGCTACAGACAAAACATATCAAGAGTCCATTCCTCATGACTACAATGCTTACAAGAACACTCACTTTGCAGGTTCATTGAAAGGATCAGATGAGCTAATGCATAGAAGGCTATTAAAATAGTTTATCACTTTATTCTATTGTTACTTAATGTTATTCTAGAAAAATTAGGTACTCACTTCTCATATGTTCTGATAATACATTTCATAGCTGACTATTTGGCATACAAGCCAAAAAAAAAATTCAGAAAATTCTGCTGGAAAAACCTATCTATCTGTCTGTCTATCTATCTATCTATCTATCTATCTATCTATTTTTTGTTTGTTTGTTTGTTTAAATTCTTCATGACCATATTGTGGTCAATCCTAACCTTTTGCAAGCCACCTCTGAAGTTTATATGACAGTTCACTTAAATCTAATTTCCCTGGAATTCAGCATAATTTGCATACTAATTACTTACCAAAATTTACAAATCTGGTAAATTTATACCCACTCCTAAATTGTAATGTCCTTAAGAATAGACACCAGTCCTAATCAGTTTTCTCCTAACCCACAACAAATAATGTTTTTCTCATAGATAGCACTCTATACAGGTGATACCAAAAAATGCATGAATTTATGTTGAATCTGAATTATAGGTACCAATCTTGAAATTTGATTTTCTGTACATATGAAGATAATATTACTTTATGTGAAATTTTAAAAAGTTACAGCATAAAATAGCTCTATAGAGAAGATAACCTTAAAAATTAATTATCTAACAACTTAATCACAACTCATAATGATACAATTGTATGTAAACTTGTTTCAATATAGCATTTAGTAAGGGAACCCACTGTTTTTTCACTTATTTCACAATAAATGGGACCAATTCATTGCCATTTTGATAACTAATAGGACCAAGAAAAGAATTGTCTCCAGTATCACCTTTTTATTTTATAATCATATAAAATATAAGGATTTAGTGAAGTTATGTTTAGTTATCTTTATTTATTTACTTATTAACTCTCTTTTTCCTTTTGCTAATTTTGCTTTTCTTTTTTGAGACAAGCGTCTCACTATGTTGCTCAGACTGGTCTTGAACTCCTGGCCTCAAGTGATCCTCCCACCTCAGCCTCTTGAGTAGCTGGGACTATGTTGCAAGCCACCCTGTCTGACTAGTTATCTTTAATTAATGACATTTGTTAAAGTAACACAAAAATCCTAGAAACATTTGCCTGTTGAAACTTTCTGATAATGTGAATGAAGTAAAGTTTGGAGTCTCTGTCTTATTGAAAATACTCAAGGTTAATAAAAACAGCAAAGCAGTAATGCATAAAAGAATTATTAGAAGTGTAATAAAATTATTTGGACCTCCAACTATAGCAACACTGATTAATGACTGCTTTTTAATTAATTGGAAGTTGTTCAATCATCGTGCCATTTCATTTCACCTGAGAGTTTTTAGAAAAGGGTCAGAGTCAAAACATATGCTAGTTCAATCTGCAATAAGGTATACTTAAGCAATTTCATTTTTCTTGGCAGGGCAAGTGTGGGCTATTCATTCCTCATTTATTCACGATGATGATATTCCCTGCTCAGCTGGCTAGTGTGATCAGTGAAGACAGTCTTAGGCATTAGAATATGAATAAAGTTTACTTTTAAGCTGTGCATTCAAACTAAATTACCTATTCTTCTTATAGAATCTTTACCACATGATATGTGTTTAGCCTCTTTATTTTTCATACCGATATATAGTCTTTGTCACACCAGATTTCCTTTACGGCTCTAAAGTCTTTACATTGGTCATTGAGTAGATACTAGAATAAACCAGAAGTCAATTTTAAGAATATTAGTTTGGCATCACTCTTAGATTGTGCACATATTTTGTTTATTTGTCTAAGTCCCAGCTCTGCCTATGACCCAGTGAGGGGCAACGTTACTTATAAGTATCCATACCCTGTGGATTCCTAATTTTCATTTAGGCAACAACTCTAGCCAGTAGGTGGCAGTGTGACAGAGCCCGCATATGCACCAATCATATTGATAACTAACAAATTAGGATTCTAAGATCTAAACTTTCAGGGACCAATGACACTTGCTTCCACTATAAACTTTCATACTTCCTTCCATTTTCTAAATGGTTGAAGCTCAAGGCTCTGAAAGGAGGCACTAGACCTTATTGTTATGAGTGTCTTCAATACTATGATAATTGCTTTCATAGCCCAGGGAGTCCCTGGAAAGAAAGAGACCTGCCACAGCTACAGTAGAAGCAATCAGTAAACTATCTGAGACATCCATCTAGAGTTAAGGCACATGGGCCCACTATCTCTACATCAAGGAAATATGCACCTGTTTGTGTATTAATAGGAATGTGTAGGTTAGATTAGATAGCTTTCTACTTAATAATATTTTATTATGGGTGATATGTTTATGATAAGTAGAAGTTATTGAAGTGACTGGTCGGTTGTCACTTATTGTATCCCCGCCATTAGAGTGAAAGTAACATGGTTCACAGAGGTCTTCTATTCTGTAACTTAGACAACTCATTTTCACCATATTTCTCAAAGATCTTAGAAAACAAAAGAGGATTTTAAAAATTCTGATATATTTTAGCTGTCCCCAAATTCTGCATAAATGAAATAAATGAAAGCATGAAATGAATGAGGAAAACATATGTGATTATAATAGGATGTGGTATGGGAGGGGAGAAAGACGCCAGGTGTGAAAGGAGAGAGACTTGGGGAAAACAAAGAAAATAAGGATGGGAGCCCTTCAAGAAGGAGAACTGTCATTCTCTTCTCCCTATCATATGACTGCTTGGAAGCTAACTCGCTGATCATCCCAAGCCTTACTGTCCAAAGAGGGCAGATATGAAAGAAGATGGCAAGGCAGAGGAAACCTGCAATATCGTGGCAACCCATCATGCACCGGTTTTAATGTCATGAAAATGAGTGAATTTCCCATGGTCAACTGGACACAGGAGAAAGGAGCTAAAATTGGGAAATCATGCTATCAATTTACCCAAAAAGGCCGCCTGCTAAGCAAGGGGGCCCTAGAATTAAGAAGTTATAAGGTCTACCACTGGGTGCCCATGTCAGATTCCCATGTGGAGGGGACACCTAGAGCCCCCAACAGCAAATAATTCACAAAATTACATGAGAATTAGCATTTCAACAACTGTCTTTACTGCCATTCCCGTTTAGTCCTAAAATCGGCAACCAGGCCAGGCACAGTGGTTCACTCCTGTAATCCCAGTACTTTGGGAAGCCAAGGCAGGTAGATCACCTGAAGTCGGGAGTTCGAGACCAGCCTGGCCAAGATGTTGAAACCCCGTTTCTACTAAAAGTACAAAAATTAGCCAGGTGTGGTGGTGCATGACTGTAATAACAGCTACTTGGCGGGCTGAGGCAGGAGAATCACTTGAACCCAGAAGGTGGAGGTTGCAGTGAGCCGAGATCACACCACTGCACTCCGGCTTGGGAGACAGAGGGAAACTATGTCTAAAAAATAAAAAAAAAGGTGGCAACCAATGGAGCACTATATTGGCACTACATTAATAGAGATTTATGCATTTTTAAAATTTCCCTCTTTCCTTTCTATTGCAAGAAACTGGAGAATCAATAGCCCCACCCTCAAGGAATGAAAGTTCTGATTATGTTGTCTTTGAGTTCTTCGGATATCTGTTTCCGTGTATCAGCAGACACCAAAATGTAGTTGCCTTTAATAATTGTGAAATATTGTAAAATTGTGACGAATAAATTTTCATATTTATTACAATTTTGTGGGTAAGAATTTAGGCAGGATTTGGCTGGGTTAATATTCCATTTCACATGGCATTGATGAAGTTTACATTGTGGTATTCCGCTAGTAAAGTGGACTGGACTACAGGCTCCAAGACAGCATCACTCACATTTCCAGAACATGGGAGGTATGGTTGGAAGGCAGAGCTGAGCTGGAGTTGTCAACCAGAGCACCACAATGTGACCTCTCTAGTATGGCAGCCTCCGGGTAGTCAGAGTTATTACATGATACTTGAGAATAATAACTGTTCCAACGAGCAAGGCAGAAGCTGCATGATCTTTTTTGTTAGGCTTATTTTTAATAATCAAAATAACCTAAAACAAATAACCTAAAAGCTAAAGATGTCATGAGGTTGTGGGAATGGATATCTGACTATTCATGTTTGTACGGAGTTGTTGAAGACAAAACTTTTTCATGTTTACATCCCCACTGAGTTGGACTGATCAAAACCCTTCAGCAGAAACGCTCACAGCTATTCCCTGCATGGAAAGTTGGAATTAGCTGCTAAAGTGTTATAAATTTGCACCAGATGCACAAAATAAAATAAGAAGGAAGCAAATGGAAGAGATTCAGTTGAGATTTTTGCAAAGCTTGCAAGAGACCATAAGTAAAAGGAATGGGGAGATGCACTTTTATTAAAAACAACTATCTCAAAAGCCAAATGTCACCACTCTCACCCCCACACATTACTTAAGAAAGTTATGATAATAACCTCGATTGTTCTGTCAAACAAATAAAACCTATAATCACTCTCAGTCTAGAGGATTCTCTTCTGAACCAAGCAGAAACCAACTCAAGAAATAATTCCTAATCATAGTAAACATTTTGAGCCACTCCTTGAAGAATTGCAATTGAAACTCCTGTATATTCCACAGTGATAGTTATCAAAAATAAATTTGAATAAAGGGAGAGAAAGAGAAGATGTATGAGTTTTTAAGGACTCTCTTCGATGTCAGAAAATATTTCAGAATGGGTGATTTTATATGATAACTATTTCTCCTCGCCTGGCCCTGTGAAATTCCCAACGATACGTAAAAGGAACCCGTGTGGAAGAGAAATTAATACTCAGGTGAATTTTTGAGGGTAGATCATAGAAAAGGATGAGGTCACACAATGAAATGCACTACTAGATATTCATGCAATCCTGCAAACAGGACTCATTGGCAGCTGTCACAATTTCTCTGGACTTACGCTGTGAGGAAAACGAACAGGTTTCTGAGTTTCCCCACGAGACCACTCAGCTGTCAGTCCAAAAATGAAAAACATCTCAGCAGGGACTCGTTTAAGAGTCTTAAATCCAAAAATCTGAAGTATAACATTGATTCTGTCCATGCCATACTTACTAACTTTACTCGCAATTATGGAGAAATTATACTGCGCAGTGCTTTCTCTGTCTAGTAATTCATTAGTGGCGATGGTTCCTTCATTTCCATCTATTGTAAAGTAGCTGTCCCCATCACTCTTCCAATCTATGAAGTACCTGTATATGAAAAGAGTAGATGCAAATGTGCAATGATTACACATTAATCATAACGGCACTTAGGCTAACTTGACACAGTTCCTTATTTTTCTCCCTGTAGCTATTACCCACCTTGCAATAAAGAAGAGTGTAAATGACAGCTTCTTTATTGCAAAGTCAGTATGCTCAAGGGGAAACTGGAAATAATAAAAGATTTAGTATTCTTGCTGTTCATATTATTTTAGGGTCTTGACACCTTGAAAGCTCAGCAGAGACTAAAATTCTAAAGCTGACCATGAGTTTCCTTAACCTGCTGAATATTAAAACTTTTCAAAGCAGTAAAAAATTCCTTAACAGTGGCTATGGCTGTGGAAATAGGGTTGAGAGAAGCACCTGGAAACAACTACAAAGAATTCAGGCCAAAACAGAGGTAGAATCTTTGTTTCCAGAGATAGAAAAATAACATCATGGAAACAAAAGGTAAATTTTTTAACTGACAATTTGGTGATTATACAAAAATATTTTCCTCAAACACATATAAAAGAGTCATTGTAGTTTTATTTTGTTGTGTATTTTATTGTTTCATTGTTGTTTTACTACATATCAGTCAACATTAAAAAAAAAAAAAACAGTGACCTTGGATAATGATGTCTCTTTATCTCGTTTATTATGTGACAGATTTGACAATAATGTATGTTGCCCTATGTGAAGCAACTGGACTAAAAATTCCAAGAAAATGAATAGCAAAATAAAAAATGCATGTCTTTAAATCTTTAAGTAACAGTAGATATATAGATTGATATTAAGTGAAATTCTTTTTCCAACATGTGTTTTCAATCATAACAATCATTAACATTTTTAAATATGACCATATGATAGACATTATTCTCAATGCTTATACATTGAGAATATGAAATGTCTGAAGAATAGTATTATCAATCTGTTTTATATATAAGAAAACAGAAAGCATAGAGACATGAAGGAATTCATCCAAATTAAAATAGAAAGTTTTAGATTGATGTTTGAACCAGGTCATCAATGTTTCCCATATAATTATCATTATATAGTCTTACCAATTTTAAATAGAACATTTCATGGGAAAAGATTTTGCTAATCAAAAGGCACAATACACAAAATATTTGTCATCATTTTATTCTAGCCTGGTACCAAAGACAGGTCATTTCAAACATCTACTTTCGTAGATGGCATCATTCTTAGTCAGCCCCTTGGAATCCCCACTCCAAAGAAAGTGTTCATGGTGAAAAGTCAGTAAAGGGACGTGTATCTCAACATAACAAACTATTTATTTTGACAAGCTGATTATTTGAAACTGTAGCAGTTTGTATGTTATTTCAGTTCTAGATCACTTGTGTTTACAAGTGAAATATATCTGAAATATATCATTCCATACTAATCTATACCTGTTAGTACAGGTATACCTTAATTTATAGCTCTTCACTTTATTGTACTTCACCCCAGTGCCGTTTTTACAAGTTGAAAGTTTGTTGCAACCCTGTGTCAAGCAAGTTCATCAGCATCATTTTTCCAACAGTGAGTGCTCACTTCATATTTGTGTCACGTTTTGGTAATTATTGTAATATTTCAAAATTTTTAATTAATATTGTAACTGTTAGGGTGATGTATGAACAGTGATACTTGATGTTACTATTGAAATTATTCTGAATCACAATGACTTATTTTGAGGCACAATGCACTGCACCCATATAAAAGGGTAAACTTAATCAATAAATGTTGTGTGTCCTGACTGCTTCACTAACCAGCTGTTCCCCCATCTATCTCCTGATCCTTGGGCCTTCCCTAGTCCCTGAGATACAACAATATTGAAAATCAGTCAATTAATAATTCTATAGTGGCCTCTAACTGTTCAAATGAAGGAGTCACACATATCTCACTTTTAGTTAAAAGCTAGAAATGATTAAGGTCAGTGAGGAAGGCATGCCTAAAGCCAAGATAGTCTAAAAGCCAGGCCTCTCATGCCAAACAGCCAAGCTGTGAATGCAAAGGAGTCCTTGAAGGACATTGAAAGTGCTACTCCAGTGAAAACAGGAATGGTTTAAAAGCAAATGAGTCTTATTGTGGTTATAGAGAAACTTCAGTGGTCTGGATAGAAGATAAAACCAGGCACAACATTCCTTTAAGCCAAAGCCTGATCCAGAATATGACCCTAGCTGTCTTCAATTCTATGAAGGTGGAAAGAAGTAAGGAAACTACAGAAGGAAAATGTGACCTAGCAGAGGTTCGTTTATGAGGTTTAAGGAAATAAGTCTTCTCTATAACATTAACGTGCAAGGTAAAGCAGGGAGTACTTAGGTAGAATCTGCAGAAAGTTATCAAAAGTTCTAGATAAGATCATCGATAAAGGTGGCTACACTAAACAACAGATTTTAAAAGTAAGTAGAACAGCCTTCTATTGGAAGATGATGCCATCAAGGACATTTACAGCTAGAAAGGAGAAGTCAATGCCTGGCTTCAAAGCTTAAAAAAACAGTCCAACTCTCTTAGCAGAAGCTGATACAAGTGGTGATTTGAAGTTGAAGCCAGTGTTCATTAACCATTATAAAAATCCTAGAGTCCTTAGGAATTTTGCTAAATCTACTCTGCCTGTTGCTTTATAAATGGAACAACAAAGCCTGGATGACAGCACATCTGTTTACAGCACGGCTTATTAATTTTTTTTTTTTTTTTTGAGACAGAGTCTCACTCTGTCACCCAGGCTGGAATGCAATGGTGTGATCTTGGCTCACCACAACCTCTGCCTTCCAGGTTCAAGCGATTCTCCTGCCTCAGCCCCCCAAGTAGCTGGTATTACAGGTGCATGCCACCACGCCCGGATAATTTTTGTATTTTTAGCAAAGATGGGGTTTCACCATGTTGGTCAGGCTGGTCTCAAACTCCTGACCTCATGATTTGCCCACCTCAGCCTCCCAAAGTGCTGAGATTACAGGCATGAGCCACCACACCCTGCAGGTTTACTAAATATTTTAAGTCTACTGTCGAGACCCACTGCTCAGGAAAAAAAACTTCCTTTCCAAATATTACTACTCTTTAACAATGCACCTAGTCACCCAAGAGCTCAGATGGAGATATATAAAGAAATGAATGTTGTTTCCTTGACTGCCAACACAACATCCATTCTGAAGTCCATGGATCAAAAAAGTAATTTTGACTTTCAAGTCTTCTTATTTAAGAAATACATTTTGTAAGGCTATAGCTACCAAAGATAGTGATTTCTATGATGATTCTTGACAAAGTAAATTGAAGACCTTATGGAAAGGATTTATCATTTTAGATGCTATTAAGAACACTGGTGATTCATGAGAGGAGGTCAAAAGATAAAAACAGGAATTTGGAAGAAGTTATTCCAACCCTCACGGGTTGGAATATATTGAGGGACTCAAGATTTCAATGGAGGAAGTAATTGCAGAGGGGTGGAAATAACAAGAAAACTGAAATTAGAAGTAAAGCCCTAAGATGGACTGAATTGCTGCAATTTCATGATAAAACTTGAACAAATGGGGACTTACTGCTTATAGATGAGAAAAGCAGGTTATTTCTTGAGATAACATCTACTTTTGGTGAAGATACTACGAATACTATCAAAATCATAACAAAACATTAGAATATTATAAAAACTTAATAAAGCAGTGGCAGGTTTTAAGAGGATTGACTCCAATTTTGAAAGAAGTACTATTGTAGGTAAATGCTACCTAACAGCATCACATGCTGCAGAGAAATACTTTGTGGAAGGAAGAATCGACTGACAGAGCAAACCTCATTGTTTTCTTAAGAAATTCCCATAGCTGCCCCAACCCTCAACAACCACCACTCCAATCAGTCAGTAGCCACTGAGTTCAAGGCAAGACCCTCTACCAGTGAAAAAGATTACAACTTTACAACTTGCTGAAGGCTCAGATGATCTCCAGTGTTTTTTTTTTTTTTTTTTAAGCGATAAAGTATTATTTCACACTTACTAGAATATAGTGTAAACATGATGTTTATGTGTACTGGCAAACCAAAAAAATGTTTAACTTGCTTTATTACAATATTTGCTTTATTGTGGTAGTCTGGAACCAAACCTGCAATATATCCAAGGTGTGTCTGACATTGATTTCTGAACTGGAAAATGTGTGGTATTAACTAGAATAGGGTATGAGCCATGCTGTTAATCTAATTTTGACATTTCTTCTGTTTATTGGAGGAGTGAGAAAGCATTGATGTCTTCCCATTTCAATGTGGTACCTTAGCTCACATGAATGCTTTCAAAAATTAAAAATGAAGTTAAGGCACACCTAAAGGTCAGGAAACACAGAGATATAATGAGCTTAATTCTCCGTATTGCATGTTCTTTCCTGAACAAGAAAGCATTTCTCAAAATACTGCTTTACAGTACCTCATTTAACTTGCCATATGCCTAATTTAAGAAGAAAATTGCCACTGAAACTCCTTATTAACTGTAGTATTTCTGAAAGAATTGCTGATGTAGGCTTACTATGTTCAATTTTTCAATTTATTAAGTATCTGCTGGGTGTCCACTATACACTATACATTATTCTAGAGATGAGACATATAAAAATAAGTAAAGTATGATGTCCATCACTGAAGACTTTAGTTGGGAAGACACGGATAAACAGACTGTTTCAATGCCTGAAAGAGAGATAGTAAAGAAGGCACTGCAGAAGTGCCAAGAAAACACATCACACGTAAAACCTAGTGCTTCAGGCAATCCTTCCTGCATATGATATTTGGCTGACATTAGAAGGCCATAAGGAAATCATCCAAGAGGAGGTTGAAGCAGAAAAAGTGAGGGGAGGAATAGACGGTGTTTTAGAAACCTGCAACAGCAGTAGCAAAACCACACAGGTACTGTAGGGAACTGTAAGTTGTTTAGAATTACCATAGAAAACTATCTGAGAAGCACAATGACATGAAAAAAAATGAGTGATTTAGGTCAAGGAAAATCTTATACATTATAATTAAAAAACGATTAATTTCTCTATAAGTAGTCCTTGGTGCATGATTTGTATTAGAAACTCTCAAATACAACTGAGAGGAATCACTGGTTTTTAATATATTTTTAATAATTTAAAAATATTTCAAATTTATAATAAAGTTGTAAGAATTGCCCAATAAAATTCCAAATATCTTTCACTTACACTTAATACATTAATATTTTCCCACATTTACTTTACCACTTTCCCTATGTATAAATACATACTGATATTATGCCAGTTCCATTTGAGAACATCATACAGATACCACGTCCCTCGAGCCCTAAATACTTAATTATGTTTTTCCAAGAACAAAGATGATTCATTTGTCCCAGTATCGGTAATGTAAACATAAGCCACCTGGTTAAGGAGATGAAGAATCATATTTTGAAAATAAGTATTTCCAGACTTTATCTCAGGATAACACCAATATAGACAAAGGTAAAGCTTCTGTAATTTTAGGTAATTCTGATGCTTATTCCGATCGGAAGCTAATGATCTGAGTGAGTGTTTTGCAGATGTTTTTACCCTCTGTTATAGATATCCTGTGCTTCTGTTTCTTGGGGGTGAATTAGATTAACCTCGTTTCCAAACTGACTTCCCCTTAACCCCCTACATACTAGTTTTCCAATTAGCCAGGCAAAAATTGTCAAGTCAAGCTCCACACTGCTTCTATTCCTGTGTTCTTTCTCTATTAGCATAGTAAAAATTCTGCAACATCAGATTCACTATGGGATGGGTAGAATGTTCTGTGAAATGTCATGAAGTACATTATCTTGTACCTAGAAGGATTGTGGTGACATTAGAAAAATTCTAAAAGATAGGAGAGCCTGGTATAGTCATATGTTGCAAAATGTTAAAAAAAAAAAAAAAGCCCATGAGGCTGGGCTTGGTGGCTCACACTTGTAATCCCAGCACTTTGGGAGGCTGAGGTGGGCGGATCACGAGGTCAAAATATGGAGACCACCCTGGCCAACATGGTGAAACCTGTCTCTACTAAAAATACAAAAAATAGCTGGGCATGGTGGCATGTGCCTGTAGTCCCAGCTACTTGGGAGGCTGAGGCAGGAGAATCACTTGAACCTGGGGGGCAGATGTTGCAGTGAGCTGAGATCACACCATTGCACTCTGCACTCTAGCCTGGGCAACAAGAGTAAAACTCCGTCTCAAAAAAAAAAGCACATGAGTTTTTGCAGAGTCAAGGTTTCAAGTTGTCTGACTTTGGTACCATTAAACCACAGACATGCACTTCATATAGTTATCAGTTTTTATTCTTTCTTTGATCATCTTTTCTCTTTGATTAGGTTGTTTAATCCATTCCCATTCAACAGTTAACACTGATGTAATGGTATTTGCATTTGCCATTTTGTTTTTTAGGTTTTCTATGTTTCTCATGTTTTTTTTGTTTATTTCTTCTCTACTTCTTTCTTTTACAGTAAGTGAGTATTTCTTTAATGATTTTTATTATATCATTTATTTTCTTAGTATCTGCTTTAAATTTTGCCATATATGACTTAACTCATCAGATTCACATTCATACTAATTAGAGTAAAATATAGAAATGTTTCTTCTTATAGTTATGTGCAATAACTGTATATATTATACCTGTTGCATCCATATATGTCACAAGTGCAATAAAACATTGCAATAATTATTAATTTTTATAGTTTTATGTAATGTTTGCATCTTGCCCCTCCTGATAAGATACCATGTCCCTTGACTGGTTGTGAAGGGAAGAGAAACCATGTCTTTTTACTGCACCTGTCAGGTGGGCATTTCTATCAAGCCGAGCTGGGACATAGGCGTGGGGGAGAGGAGGAGGTTCTGGGTTAAGTGCCACTGTCTTTTGCTATTCTTACCAAGTTTTAGTAGCTTTTCTTGAGTAAATTGTTCTTCATGTGCTGCATGCCCTTAGAAAAGTTTCCAGAGGCTATAAATGAGTGTCTTTTATTTCTTAAAGAAACAAATGCCATTTATTCTTGTTTCACTGTGGAGTGTGTCTACAGACCGCATCCTGCTGCCATTCGTTAAGTGGCAACTCCACTAATTTTTGGAATTCTCTTACTCTTTTCTTGTGAATTCCAGTTAACTTGCATGATATTTTTCAAAGCTTTTCTTTATTTCCATCTTTGAAAATCTCTGCAACGAACAGATCATTCTTTAACGCTAATAATATTCAATTATTATGTAGATGTTGGCAAATATAACACAGCTTGTATACATTTTGTGTATGTGACATGATTATCCTACTTACCCAAAACTTGTTAAATTTCTTGAGAGCAGAGACTAGCTTTGTTCATCTCTGTGTTGTCAAGGACCTGGGATGTTGTTTGTACACAGCACCTGCCACTTAAATATTGTATTGAATTCATTGCACAGATCCTATACTTCCTGCCTATGTAATAGTTACATATTTCTACATCAAGGCATCATATTTAGAGCTTTAAGACTGTCTTATTTGGGACAATCAATTCAATTATTTCTGGTTTGCTGAGGACTTTCTCAGTTTTTACACTGAGTGTCCTTAGGACCAGAAAACTCCTCAAGATTTTTCCCAGATAAGGTTGGGAAAATTGATCACCTTGTTTATAGTTAATATTTGTAGCATATGTTATAATTCAGCAAACTGATTCAAACAGAAGTCTAACTTCATACAGTGAATCACTACATATATAGGTTATGTTTAATTGTAATTTTAGGTATTTTTGATAACAAGTTTAAAATTCAAGAACTTACATAATATATACATCAAATAATGTGTATATCTCTTAGTTGTGTGTTTCTATATATCAGTCAACCAGGATCCAATATCTTGCAAGCTTAGTAAACATATTTAATTTTTTTTGTTCATTCAGTCTAATGCTGAAGTAGAGTTTGCAATACATACATTAACCACCACCTAGATGCAATGAAATATAGCATGAAGCACACTAATATTTTGTACAGAGAGAACTAGGGTGACATACATTTTATTTATTTACCTTGTGCAAATAGTTTAGTGAGATTCCCTTCCAATATCTATTCTCCCTATGTTCTATAAAATTTGGAAAATAATACCTACCTAGCAGTGTAACCACGAATGTTGTTATAAAAATGAAATAAGATAAAGTATATGTTGCGTAGGGATAGAGTCATGTGTATCAGTGTATGAGTGTGTGAGTGTTCTTTTCCCCCTTTCTCCCTCTCTCCTTCCATATTATTTTGTATTACTTTCCAGATAAAAATTTTTCCTTACACACACATTTTCTTATCTGGCATCAAGTAGTGGCACACATAACCTTCAGCTTTCTAGTACTTGAACTACGAAGCTCTCACACAAACTCATAAAGTACAAACCATAAATGTGGTGCTTCTGTTTGACTGTCAGTCGCTACTTTCTGGTATCTAATTTTTAGCTCTGTCACCTTGTGAGATTTGGCAAGCTCCTTTCTCTTCATGTTATCCTCCAACGAAGCTTTATATCTTCTGGAATATGGCTGAAACATATTTGAACAGTTTCTACTCAGTTAAGCATCTTCAGCATCTTCTCATAGTTAGCCAGGTCTTAGACTATAGGCCTAATACCAGCTCCCGCATCTTCCTGATGCTCTGTCTGTATGTGACTGACTAAATCCTGTGCCTGACTAAAGCATAAATATTTTCTATTGTGATATTTTATCCAGTATAGCAACTGAGAGACATTTATAAGAAAAGAACTTCGATGAACTTGCAATGAAACCATTCCTACATTTTCTGGACAATTTCGGAAAAGATATGGCCCAGTTCTAAAAGGTATAGAAATTTTGAGGAGTTACAACCTCGCAGAGTAAATCATCACGTGTTTCTGCTGCCAGTCTGCAACAGTCTACTTACAATCTAAGGGTAAAATATTATTGGAATTGCAACTAATCACAATGGTGTAACATGAACTGTGTAATTTGGCCTGACAAATGGGTTTCTATGAGCAAAAGACTTAAACGGAAAGTATGTTTGACTCATCTCATACTTATTTGGTAAGTAGATGGGATTTAAATGAAAAAAAATGATATGATTATAATCTATATATAATAAAATAAATCTAAAGTTCATACAATTATGTAGTGATTGTTGCTGAAAAAAAAAAGGTTTTAACAATTGAATAGAAATCAGAAATTAAAACTTTAACCTAGTCTGCGCAGGCCATTTGAGAGAGTGGTTTTATTCCTATACTGTAAATTAGTTTTCAGAAATGCTTTAAAAAATTTTCTGCTATTTATTAGGTAAGCATTTCCCTTAAAATTGTGCTTTTCAATTTGCTTAGTAACTTTCTCACCATCAATGCAAACGCTAACTTTGACCCTGTCCCAGTTCTCAACTACATGTGTAAAAAGAACTTAATGGTACAAAATTACTCTGAAAGTATCACACCTCATTGTTTAAATAAGAAAAATCTGGTAATAATGATACAGGTCAAGGTAGAAAATGTCATTTTGTTAAGATAATGATAGTAGATCAAAATGTCTTTACTCGTATCTCTTCTTAGTTGCCAATGTTTTTGTTTTGTCATTTGGAAGACAATTAAAGAAAGTAAATTCAGTTCAATTCATTTTAACAAACATTTTACTGAGCACCTTAGCCACCTGAGACGATATGTCAATTGCAATTTCTCCATCAGCAATCACAAATAAATCCCACTATGTTCCTCTCAAACTTTCTAAACTACCAGTTCCTACTTTCCTATCAGTTCCTCTTTTTTCTTATCTTCCTCCTCATCTTTACTTTCCCCTTACTAGACTTCAAAGTTGTATCTTAAATGGCTTAGAGGGTTTCTATGGCTTGTTTTAAATGTTTGATGAGAAACTAAATATTTACAGAAGTATAATCACTTAATAAAAGTAAGTCTTCTGTCTTTAAATTTCCCATTTGTACACACACAATATGATTAAAATAGATCTCTAAAGAAGAAGAAATATACCATAATCTACATAATGTTGAAATTATAATTGTTATATTTGTATTTTCCTCTAAGTTGCTTAAGCTTTCCTCTGCCTTTTTTTTTTTTTTTCTTTTTGGAACAGTCATACATGGTCTTCTCACTCTGTATTGTCTTACAGATCTGGAAGTTAACTTCAAAACTCTCTTCTACCCTGTCATTCTGTTGGTTCATCTGACCAATGTATTTTGTCTTTAACTCAGAGCAAAAATAACTTTATCTTTGACAAGAACGTCTTCTGCCCCCAAAGCTTTACACCTGTCCTTTGGTTTACTTTGCAGACACCTTGAAGCAGCTTACTGTAATAGAAAGAAAATGAGGTTGGGACAAATAACAATTAAGTCTAGGCTCTGTACTTAATAGCTTTAAACTTCCCAAGTCTCAGTTTTACCACATATTAAAAAATACAGACTGTAATAACTGACTAAATAAGTAAAGAATTTGCTCAGTAAATGTTGGTATCTTCTGCTTAGAAGTATCTTTGACTCTAGACTTTCAGAAGTCCCTTATTCTGGACTTGGTTGTCAGCTCATTTCAATTTTTTTCTTCCCATTCATGTCACAAAACTTTCCTAATTTACTCAGAAATCAAGGGCACCTTTTAGCTTTTTTCATGTTCTCCCCATAAAGACTTGCCAAATCCCTCTAGAGAGCATCTATTACTTCCTTCTTACAAAACTGTACCATTTTTTAAACTTTACTTTCTACCTATTTGAATTGGTGTTAACAGTTTCTCTCAAATAAGAATAGCAAAGTAACTATTTCGTGTTGTTCATTATACAGGAAGTTTCTTTCAAGTATGAAGAGTTCCTTACTGAATATACTGTTCTATTTATAATACAGTGCACTTATATGTGTGAATTGAATTACGTTATCTGACTTTTCTTATTGATAATGTCCTGGTCATACTTCAAGCATGGAATACTTTAATTTACATTTTTGAATATTCAAACTTATTTATTCCGACGTCTTTTTGAGAGAGCTTCATTATAACTATTTTGTTGAACTAAGTCCAACGCTTGTTATCCCAGGTCAGCACTGGATTTATTTACTCTTATTAGGTCATGGCCAAATGGCTCTGAAGAACAGTGCCATTTTACGTAGAGTTGCTTACCATTTGAAACCCAAATATAGACATCATATTTGAAAGAAAGCTTTTATTTTCCTTCTAACTAAGCTTGCATTTTCTGCTTGTGATTAGTCTACTCTTTAGCTAATTTGTGCTCCGAAAATTACCTATATTCTCTTAACTGAGTGCTCGGGAACAGCTTATGAAATGGATTCATTTCTCTTGTTTCCTATTGATCACTGACTATTACAGTATTTTTTGAGAAGAACATTTTATATTTATTGTTTATATATTTAAAGTAACTATTTTAATATATAAATAATGTGCAAAATCTCAAATACATGTGACAAAGGGGCTATTCTACAAAGGAAATTAAAGACAGTAGAAAAAGAGCTAGGATAATTGTACTTATATAGGATACTGTCTCAGTACTTGCAGGTAAAGCAACAAAACTGAACCTCTAGCAGGCAAAAGTTAAATGCAAATAGTGCAGGTCAGTAATATAGAATATGTAGACTACAAAGACAAGGACATTCTCTCATTTGGGGGTAGTTATAAAGAGCATAACAGAGCAGCACAAAAATAGTTCATATCCGGCGGGGTGTGGTGGCTCTTGCCTGTAATCCCATCACTTTGGGAGGCGAGGCAGGTGGATCATGAGGTCAGGAGATGGAGACCATCCTGGCTAACACGGTGAAACGTCGTCTCTACTAAAAATACAAAAAAATTAGCCAGGCGTGGTGGGCGCCTGTAGTCCCAGCTACTTGGGAGGCTGAGTCAGGAGAATGGCGTGAACCCGGGAGGGGGAGCTTGCAGTCAGCCGAGATCGCGCCACTGCCCTACAGCCTGGGCGACAGAGCGAGACTCCATCTCAAAAAAAAAAAAAAAAAAAAAGTTCATAGTCTCACAAATATCTGGGCACTTTAGTCATAGAGATTCCCTTAGGCATATCAATAGAATAATGTAAAATTTATTTGAAAATTAAAGCAAACGCATCATTGTCTGTTTCATTGAAATCCTCCTATCCTCCTAAAAGTTGGAGTTGTAGATCTGTATCACAAACCCATTGAATTTGGTCAACTGTAAAACGCTTAGTTATGCCTAAATTGTATAAGAACTTTGTAGTTCTCCAGTAAAATAAAGGGAACTTAATCTCACGTAATAAGGTATAATATGGTGAGTCCAGCCTGATCAATGTCACTATTGTCATAATCCAATTTAACATTTTTTTCAGGTTTAATTAGGTTGTTGTAATTACCTTTAAACATATGTAAAGTATATATAATACTTTCACATATATAGTAGGGTCCATAGTTAACATATTTTAAAATACCAAATATCATATATTTTTACTGCTTTGTGTTCATATTCCAGCCACTTTGCTTAAATTTAATTTTATTTTCATTAATTGTAGAATTACAAAGCTACTCAAAAATTCAGATTAGCATTTCAATTACATTTAAGTAGCAGAGTGATTAGTAGCGTAACCTTTGAAATTTAGCAGCCTTTGTTTAAATCGGTTTCTTATTCTTTCTAAAGACATAATATGATCTTGGGCCTCAGTGTCCCGCTCTGTCAACTAATGTCAGCTTCAGTGTTTAAACAAATATGAGCAATGTGCTAAGCTCAGTACCCAGCACAATTTAGCTCTTACAATGTTACTATATGTAGATAATTGGTTGCTACTGACATAAGTAAAAGTGAACGTGTTTATCTTGGTACATATTATTTGCAATAGTTCCTTGTATATTGACTGTCAGCGAGTTGGTCATTTGAAGAGGAAGCAAAATAACTTTATTTCAGAGAAACACGTAATTCTCCATCATTTAGTATATAATAACAAATTCTGAAGGGATATATTCTTAACCATTCAGTTGGTGTAAATTTGAAGGGAATGCTATTTTTTTCTCCAGTGCAAACAAAATAAGCATGTATGCTAGCAAAGGTGTCAGCTTTGTTTAATATTGTCAAGTACAGATAGAATTCCACTCTAAAAGGCAGATTGACATGGACCAATAACTTGATAACAGCATGTCTAAAGCATATATACTCAACTGTCTCACTGGGGATAGAGTTTGCTGAGTTAGTGTGCAATGGCTCCCCAAAGAGATTAAGGAGAGATTAAAGATAGGCAAATTAAGTTATTGATAAATTTTCAGATTCAGAACTCATATAAAGAAATTTGAAGATCTGGTCTACCCAAACTCAACTCTTCTCAGTTCTATTTCTTCCAATTAAAATAGTTAACCTCTATTTTATCTCCTTCATTCTAGACTTCTGCCATCTTGGATGTCAAAAGGTTATGTATATTTTATCACTTATAACTCACTTCTCCCATTTCCCAGTGTCTTCTTCATGTCCTTCATATCCACTGAAACCACCATATTGAACCCTGTCATGGTACTTACCAAAATTTTACTTAGGACACAAATACATATAAAGTGAAAAATGAAAAGATACCTGAGAGTTGGACCATACTGAATAAGGTTTCATACACTACATGCAAGATTAATTTAATTTTAAAAATTTTCTTGATGTAAAAGATATATTCTAGTGTATAATGCAATGTACTAATAAAATACAGTATGTATATATATATATATGTATATGTGCATGTGAGTTTTTTCAAATCTAATATAGGTAGATCTATATCCAGATGTGTAAAGGTAATGTCTTTTTTTCTTAAGCGCTCATACACCTGGGTGTTCTGGCATGATCTTTATGGGGATTAACCTCTGTTAGCAAATTGTAGTACAGTTGATCTCTATTTTCTTAGCAAATTTTCTCTTCTTCTCTTTCTTGTTTGCTTTTTTTTTTCATTTTTCTTTAAGTAAAATGATTTTTCAGTTTCTTCGCTTCTATAAATGGAGTTAATACAAGCTAAATACCATCAGCACACTTGCAAAGAAACTTCATGCAAAAACCAACTTCAGAGAAATAATTCTCTTGTGGGTCCTAAAGACTCAGTACACCACAGTTGTGAAAAAGATGAATAGGGCAAAATCCCCAGAGATTAATATATTCAGCTACTCCTGCAGTTTCTAAATTCTATACCTCCTTTTATTGGTTTGTTTATCTCTGAGTTTTTTAGAGGCATTCCTTATCAAACCTTCTCTGCCTTTTCTTTTCATGTCCATCAATTTGTACAAAAATATCTAATTTTTTTTTCATTTAACATGTTTTGCATTGTTTCTGTGTATTTGTTTCCTGCATACTGTCAAATGATCTAAGAATTTATAATGTATTCTTTAGAGGTACTTTGAGTCCTAGCTATTGTTAAAAGCCAGAGTTTACTTTCACTTAGAATTAGTGAAGTAATTCATGAAGAATAGTTTTGGTATAGAAACTAACACACTATTTTTTCTTAATGTGAACTTAAATTTTTTTTTTTTTTATGTAGAGTCAGATTCCTCATTTTGTATAACTCTAATCAACTTTTCTCATTTTACATTTTATTATTCAGTTGGTAGAAAATAACTTTTATTTTTCATGGCATGCTTTCTGAGAAAGTACTGAGTATTCATATAGGTATTGGAAGAAGAATATTATCCATATATAGTATAGAACATTCATTAAGATAAAATAATCTTTTTTGAGCCCCCCATATCTTATCTATTTCCTTTAGTATTCACAATGTGAATCTTAATATAATGTATATATTCTCAAAATCATCAAAGAAGCATCTGAAACAAGTACACGGTTATTTGCAAAGCTACAGGATCATAGTCCATACAAAAATAAATGTGATTTTTTTTTAAGATAGCATTTCCTATTAGTTAATTATTAGAGACAATCGTGAGCCAACATTTTGGAACAAATCTGAGTGTTGAAATACTGAAATTATCATAGTTTCTCAGATATTCTTCTAGATTTACAAAGGAAGTAACTGTGTTGATTTTTCTTCAATGCAGAAAACACAAATGCATACTATGCCATTTTAATATTTAGTGGAAATTAGTGTTACATAGGTCAAGTCATTCATTGAAGAAATATTTATTAACTATCCATAATTTAAATATTAATTAAACAACAAATAAACATTGAACAAATATTTAATAACTATCCATAATTTAAATATTCATCAAAATATTGTGTTAGGCAATATTTTAAGTGTGTGGGATCTCTCAATAAAAATGTAGAAAAATCTCTGCCCCTGTGCAGTTTATATACTAATGAGAAGAAGAACAAAATAAATCACATACGTAGCACTAAATATGCCAGATATTGCTCTAGAAACATTTAGACCAATAGTTCATTTAATTCTCGCAAAAATCTTGTGAGGTAGGTGAGAAAGAGAGAATGGGCAATTTTTCAAACATTTAATAGAAGTTATATATACTGCCATAGCATGTCACATGATAGCTGGGCCTCTCTTGCTTCTCTCTCCCAAAGTGTGCTGTGTCTGAACTTAGGTTTTTGCACACATGCTAAGATTTCTGTCATATTGAAAAGAGCCTTCAAATGCAAACCAGCTACTTTGATACTTTCTTAATCAATTCCAATTGATTACAGCCATTTTTACAAAAGTGTGGTAAAAAGACTAGATTTGGAATATAAGATCATTTTTGTGGAAACAGGCATTTGTATTTTAACAACTAATCAGTAATTTAACATTGCATTCTACTTATGGTAGTTGAAATTGTTTTCTGATTATTATTTAAATTACTTACTTGATTTTAAGCGATGGGTTTTGGTTAGAAAGATCATTAAACAAAAGCATAGACAAGATGACAAATACAGATGCTCCTTGACTTACCATGAGGTTACATCTCAACAAACCCATCATAAGTTGAAAATACCTTAAGTTGAAAATGCATCTAAAACACTTAAGATCCTGAACATTCTAGCTTAGCCTAGCCTACCTTAAACCTGCTTGAACAACTTATGTTAGCCTACATGATTTTCATCTAGCGCAAAGCCTGTCTTATAATAAAGTGTGAAATATCTTATGTAATTTATTGAATGCTGAACTGAAAGAGAAAAAAGGAATTGATGTATAGGTACTCAAAGTATGGTTTCTACTGAATGCATATCAATTTCACAGCATTGCAAAGTGAAAATATTGTAGGACGAATCTTTACGAGTCGGGGAAAAATCTGTACACTTTTAAATTGTACTCTTAACCGCTGTAATTTTGAGTTTATATGTGCAAGTCTACACACATAAAATAGATTTACTTTACATCATCATTCTGTTATTATTTAATACTTTTGACATGGATTAAAATTAAATATCAATTTTTTTAAATTTTATAAAAAATATGATTAAGTTCTATTTTTAAATTTATTCCAAGGATTACAGACATTTACATGTTTGGAACAAAAGAAAAGTGGTACATATTGAACAAAATTACCCACTGAAATCTTTCTGTAACCCAAATCAATAATACTCGAAGTAAATAATACCTTTCAATGTAACTGGATAATCAACAGTTTTAAATTTCTAAATTTAAGAACTTACTGTTATGAAAAGTCCCTGCATCACTACTGGTGGATATGCTTAATCCAATCTCATTTGACTCACTAGAAATTGTTTCTGGGAACTATATAATAGCAGTGTTCACCTCAAATAATATACAGCATTAGAGACAAGAAACCAGTGCATCAAAAGGCAAAGGCTAGAAAAGTAAAGAATAACTAGAAATTAAGCTGGGGCCGAAGGTTGAGAGTAAGGAACCCGACATGGTGTGTTTGCTAGTCATGAAACCCGAGAGTACCTTTCTTCAAAACGGGCTCAGTCCTTGGTTATGGCATTGATGTGGTTCTTTGCTGTGCTTAGTGATGATAATGATGATGATAATGAAGAAGATGATGAAGATGATGATGATAAAATACCCAAGGTCCTAAATTAATACCTTGCATAATAACTCTGTGAAAAGATAATTAAGTAAAAAAAAACAAAACAAACGGCATATCTAAACATGCCAAGTAATTTTACACTTTCATTCTTAGTTTTCACAACATATTTTCACTCTCATTCTTAAGTGAGTAAACACATTTTCAGAACAAGGAAAGATGATGCCTCATACCCCATGTTTCCTTAGCTGACATTATTCAAGTTTGTTGTTCACTCCAAGGACATGGAACAAAGACAGGTTTCAAGCTGATTCAAAAACAGCTCTGTCTTTTGACAACCCCTTGCGGGGATCAATTAGATCCATCTGTGTCAAGTGGGCCGACTGCTACTCATTAGAAGTAAGACAAGTTACACTACTTTATTTGATATAAAGTAGCACTTGTCAGATACTAGTTACTGTGACATAAAAAGTACAAAATAAAAAACACACTTATAGCAGGAGAATTTCTTTCATGTTAACCTTCCTTTGGTCCTCACACCAGGGTCTTGACTCTAACATTAATTTTCTTGAATTTGGAAGGTGTATCTTTACCTAATAATGTTTTCTACTTAGGAACTTTGATTTTTCTAGTTCTTAAGTATTGCATTAAAATCATGTTTTTCTTAATATTTTGGCCTCATCATTCTTTTATAAGTCTTCAAAATAGAACATATAGTAAATTAAACAACATAGCATGTTCTCTACTCTAGATACATAGTTTCTCTATATAAATTCTTATTTATTGACCTGCAGAGAGTTTCAGTTAATCTTATTTACCTTTTAATTATTTTTGTTACAACCTTCAATATTCTTTCAATAACTGTTCATATTTTTAAAAACCTGTAAATCCATTCACCAGGCATCTTCTACTTTTGTAATTATCGACAGAACATCCAAGGACTTCAGAAATAAAAGATTGATAAATAATGTTAGGTTAACACATAATAATTACCAAGGCAGAAGATTCTGGAGAATACCTCAACAAATACTGAACGTATATGTGGATGTGTGTGTGTGTGTGTGTGTGTGTGTGTCTGTGTGTGTGTGTCTGCATATAGCCTTATAAATCATATATGGTTTTCTGGAACTTAACTGGAAGTGAATCATGTTGTAATATAGACATGTAAAACAATAGTTTGAATCCAGTGAGTAAACTGCTTAGCATTTAGCCTGAAATGTAGGGGTGCTCAGTCATTGTTATACTTATTTCTTTTTAAAAGACAGATGAGCTTGTTTAGAGTTTTCTCCTAATTACAGGTTCTCTTCAAGAATAAAAGCATTTGTTATGGACTGAATGTTTATGTTTCCCCAAAATTCATATGTTGAAATCCTAATGTCCAATGCATGATATATGGATATGGGCCTTTGTGGGGGTAATGGGGTCATGAGGGTGGAGTCCTCATAAATAGGATTAGTGCCCTTCTAACCGAGATGCCAGACAGCTCTCTTTCTCTTTCTGCTGTGTGGATACAAGGACATGACTTTCTGCAGAATAGAAACCAGGCCTTTATTAGAAAATGCATCTCTTGGCACATTGATCATAACCTTTCCAGCTTCCAGAAACAAGAGACATATATGTTTGTTGCTGAAGCCACTCCATCTACCGTAATTTGTTATAGTAGCCTTAAGTGACTAAGACAGAAATTGGTACCAAGCAGTAGGGGTGCAGGTATAAAAAATACCTAAAAATGTAGAAGTGGCTATGAAACTGAGTAATGGGTACAGGCTGGAAGAGTTTTGAAGTGCTAAAATTATGAATGTTCAAGGATATTCTGTTAAAGGTTCAGAAAGAAAAGAGAACTGTAGAGAAAGATTCTGTCTTCCCAAACAACATCTAAATAATCCTAAACAGAATGTTGGTAGATATATGGACTGTAAAAGCCATTCTGATATGTTATCAGAGAGAAATAAAGACAAGTTAGAAACTGGAGGAAAGATAGTATTTGTCATAAAGTGGCAAAGAACTTAGGTGGGTGGTGTTCATGTTCTAGTATTTTGTGTAAAGAAGGATTTTAGAGTGATGAAATTAGATATTTAGCTGGGGAGATTTTTAAGCAAAGTGTTAAAGGAGTAGCTTGGTTCCTCACAACTGCTTATAGCAAAATGTGAAATAAAAGAAATTAAACAAAGATGAATTTTTTAAGTAAAAAGAAACCAAAGCTTAAGGACTTGGAAATATCTCAACCAGTCTCTGTTCCAAAATAATGAGAAAGTGTGTTTAGAAGAGAACATTAAGGGTTGATAGATCAATTACTTAATAAGAAGATTTGTATAGGTGCGAACCATGAATTTCATCCACTATTTCAGAAAAAGCCAGGAAAACAGATGAAATTATAATAGCAGAAACACTGCTAGCTGGTACCGAAGGAAAGAGAAATGCGGTAAAATGAAAGAAGATCATCAAACTTCTTCAGCTCGGTTAAACAGCATCACATAACCCTTCAGCTATGAGCATTCATAATTCTCCAAATCGAGGGAAGAATTCCAAATCACCCCAATAGTGATTTGATGTCACCAGGCTTGTGGAATGGCTGCTTCCATAATAGTTTCAAACATTGGGATCAATGCCTAGAAGAGACATTGGGGTAGAGTCGCCTAATGGAGCACTGAGGGTGTGACCACTGCACATGAGTGAGGCTACTGCAGAGAGCCACAGCCTGGGTGGTGCCCCTCTGAGTGGGGGAGGTTATGTTGCCACCCTAGTGAGTCCAAAAGTGGGACATCCATTCTAGTGGACCTGCAAAGTGAAGAATTGATCTAGAGAAAAATTATGTTTGAGACTAAGGTTTAATGGAGTTTCCACTGTTAGGTTTTGGACTTACGTTGGACCTCTCACCCCTCTCTTCTTTCCTCTTTCTCCCTCTTGGAATACAAATATCTTCACCATTGTATTTTGGAAACACATAACTTATTTGGTTCCACAGATTCACAGCTGGAGAGGAATTTGTCCTCAGGATAAATTATACCTTTTGTCCCACATTTGTTTGGTTTAGATAATATTTAGATGACACTTTGGATTTGAGTTAATACTGGGAGAAGTTGAGACTTTTGGGGCTCTTAGGATGGTTGCATTTCACATGTAAAAAAGACATAAATTTGGGGTGGGCACAATTGGAATCTTATGAGCTGATACGTATCCCCCCCAAATTCACATCTGGAAAACTTAAACCTCAATGTGATAGTATTAAAAGATGGGGCATTTGGGAGGTAACTAGTTCGTCAGGATGGAGCCCTCATAAAGTTATTTTTACCATAACAAAAGGGACTTTAGAGAGAGCTCTCTTTTTCTTTCTCCAGTGTCTGGAAACAAGGAGAAGATGACCACCTGCTGAAAAGGAAGCAAGTCCTCCTCACCAGACCCCAGATCAGCTGCTCCCTTGATCTTGGACTGTCTAGCCTCCAGAACTGTGTTTGTAGCTTAAGTCACTCAGCGATATGGTTTGACTCTTTGTCCCCACCAAAATCTCGTCTCGAATTATAATCCCTACGTGTTGAAGGAGGGTCCTAGTTAGTAGGAGGTGATTGACTCACGGAGGTGGTTCCCCCATGCTTTTCTCATGATAGTGAGTGTGTTCTCACAAGATCTGATTATTTTATAAGTGTTTGACAGTTCCTCCTTCACATGTTGTCTTTTGCCTGCCACCATGTAAGATTCGCCTGCTTCCTTTTCCACCATGATTGTAAGTTTCCCGAGGCCTCCCCAGCCATGTGGAACTGTGAGTCAATTAAACCTCTTTACTTTTTAGATTACCCAGTCTCAGGGCAGTTCTTTATAGCAGTGTGAAAACAGACTAATACATCCAGTATGTGTTAATGGATTATAGCAGCTAAAGCTGACTGAGGTAGTATTCATGTAACTATAGGTGATGGATTCAGATAAATTCAAAGAGCAAGCTGCGTATGCTGTCAAGCCATTTCGTGAGATTTCACTATATGCAATTACTGTGTTAGGGATACCACTGAATACTTGATCCATTGTTTTAATCTTTACTTACCACATGATATAAAATCTTACAAGATATTTGTCTGTTGCATGTCAATAGAATAGAGTGTTTTGCTTTAAAAACCTACTTAATGTTTTCTTATTTTGGTTCTTGCATACTAAGCTTCAATCATTTAGGGACAGAAGATTCAGAAACAAATCTCATACTTGTCTTTTAATTCGTTTCCCAACAGCTGTAGGCATGCAGCAGAAAATTCAAGCATACAATAGAATGAATGGGAAAAATAAAGTCTCAAAACATACTGCTGGGTCAATGTATAAGTGAGGAAAACGGAAATTGCATTGTCTTGACAGTACTAGTGGAATTTATGTGTTGAGAGAGTGGGAGAGAGATGAGCAGGAAGCAGTTCCTTGCGAAGTGTGTGCTTTGAGCAATTTCATAAATTCATTTTACTCTAGGACTGACTCTAACTGTGCCTCTACTCATTTCACCTCAAACCCAGCAGACACGTTTGACACACTGGAAAAATGACATGAAAATTGCAGTAACTTTTTCAAACAGTAACTTTGGGTAAGGGGTCAGAAATTTTAGACCAATTATAAAATGTATTAATGTATTATACTCTAGGCACTTCCAAAGTATCTTAATATCGCTAATTATGAGAATCAGTCTCTAAAAGGTTATATTATTAAATCCCATTTCTACATGAAGAGTTGAGATTTGTTACCTTGAGTGACACGAGAATCAGACCTCTAGTGGTTGTAACGCCACTAGTAAACATTGTTGCAATAGTTGATAATGTATTTTCCCCCAAAATCCTATAGCACCTCCTCTACTCTTATGTAAAGTCTTACGTTTTCAAGCATCATATTCTATAATTAAATCATCATGCAGTTTTGGACAGAGAATTGGTTTTCTTGTTTTTGTTCTTGTTTTGTTTTGTTTTCCGGAGACGTAGAACAGAAAATGTTTCTTTTTCTCACCTAACAGCACTGCTGCCTACATCCAGGTCTTGAGCAGTGACAGCGCCAATGATCGTCCCTACCGGAGTGTCTTCGTAAACCTCCATGGTGTAGAGTGGCTTGCTGAAAACCGGCGGCTCATCTACGTCCAGCACGCTGATCTTCACCGTAGCTGTGTCTTTAAACGGGCCCGCCGAGTGAAACCGGTGGTCAAGGTGAAGGTTGGAAGCCTCAACTTTGAAAGTGTATGCCTTCTTTGTTTCAAAATCTAAAGGCTGTAGTGAGGACAAATTAAGAATAAGGAGTACATTTATGTAGAATGTGACAGAAAGGGTGAACATTACTTCAGAGCAATTTGCAAAGTTATTACCAATTGTACTGGTTTAAAATTTTCATTTTTCTTCATAATTAGTGGGTAAGGGCAGTACAAGGAATTTTTATTTTTTTATTTTTTTTGAAAGTCTCTTCCTCCCGCCCAGGCTGGAGCTCAATGGCGGGATGTCGGCTCACTGCAACTTCCGCCTCCTCCGGGGTTCAAGCGATTCTCCTGCCTCAGTCTCCTGAGTAGCTGGGATTACAGGCGTAATGCGATGCGATGGTTGATCATATGGTCTTTGATTACTTTATACTTTAACTTTGAACCAAGGATGATGATAGTCCCTCCCTATAACTGATCCCTTCCTTGTTCCGGCTAATTTTTGTGTTTTTATTAGAGACAGGGCTTCAACATGTTGGCCAGGCTGGTCTCGAATTCCTGACCTCAGGTGATCCACCCACCTCGGCCTCCCAAAGTGCTGGGATTACGGGCGCAAGGTAAACATTTTAAGAAAAGAATCACCTCCATGTAGAAGTTTGAGTAACTTATAAAGATCATCAGTTGCAAATTTTTTTTTTCTTTTTTCTTAAAAATCACATCATTTACATGCAGACATACATGCTAGGTAGGGCTTAATCATTTTATATGAGCAAAGTTAAAACAGCAAAAGAACAGATGTGCAGGGAAGCATTTCTCTGCTCTTATCCGATACTGACATCTAGTGGAACAAAGCAATGATAAACAAAAAACTGAACAAAAATGAAATAGGATTATTGAAGATATTCCAGATTCTAGCTGCAAATTTGGTATTGGAAAAGTGGTCCCATGAAAACTCCATATTTTGTTGTCTTATTTTATGGCATCTTATATTAAACGCTTTTGGATGTCTACGTCTTTTTTTTTTTACTAGTAAATGACTGTATCAGTATTTAAAAGCATACATATTGCTAATTTAAAAATAGTTTTGCTTTTTGTGTGTTCTCAGAACCGTATATATAAATTATGGGCACTGTAACACATCATCAATACACATTACCAAGAATTGGGGCTTTCAATATTAATATATATGACCAAATTAGAAAAGGCTGTGAAACATAATATAATATAGGAAATCATTGTCTATGGAGTCACGGATGCTCAATTTTAGTTTATCACTGCTTACTTGCACCCTCACTGTAAATATTAATTTTATGTCTGCAATAACTGAAAATATACTATTCCTGAAATATGGTGCTGCTGTGGTGCTTTGTTTAAGTGATAATTTTAAGGTCAATGGCGCTGGCCTCTCATCATCTAAGAAAATCTGAGACAGCACGAATTTAACATTAACATAGTGATTTTCTAGGACCTTTAAAAATTTCTGTTTTCTAAAGGAATTCCCTCAAGTCTGACTCCAATGAGTTGCTAATTGCAGTATCAGTACCTGTTCCTTTACTGTAGTACACCTGGGGAAAATAAAGGAAGGATATTTTTCTCCTTCTAAGATATGATTGTTTTATGCATTTCCTGAGGAACAAAAATGAAAAAAAATCACTTTTAAATCTTCAAAAACTCTCACAATTTCATGGAATTTGTTATAACAAAACAACAATTTCACTTGAATGTGACATCATTCTCCTTCACCGTACTTTTTTATGCAGCAGGAACTACATTTATTAATTCCCTATAGGTATTCCTTTTATTTATCATATTTTTGTTCATGTATTTACCTGCTTTGTAATCAATGCTTTCTTTTTACCTTTCTATATTTTAATTTGCTCACCTCATACCTGTTAACTTATAATATTGATCTCCTTTCATTTTCATGTTTCCCCTGTTAGAAATTTTGATTTCTCTTAATACCTATATAAGCAAAGAATAGTATGCATAAGATGCGATGGTTGATCATATGGTCTTTGATTACTTTATACTTTAACTTTGAACCAAGGATGATGATAGTCCCTCCCTATAACTGATCCCTTCCTTGTTCCGGGCCAAAACCACATTTACAAAACTAAAGAAAGGCCACAAGATTAGGATTATGACAGTGGCGTGAATTCTACTAAAACATAGGTAATTTCTATAATCTCTTACAGCTCAAGAATCATGTGATCAGAGGTCACAAGATTTGTAACTTTCCTAATTGTCCCTACAGATAACATCACGATTGCAGAATCTAAGATTGGTCTTTTGAGGTGTTTTTCACTCTAACCCCACCCAGATTTGTGGCATATGACTCAAAGAGTCCTATGGCTCCCTGCCCAGAGATGGACTCAGCACGGGGGGACTATATTTTACACCCTTATGATGTCATCGCCAACCAATCAGCAGCACCCATTTGCTAGTCCCTTACCCACCAAACCTTCAAAAACCTTAACCTCTGGGCCTTCAGGGAGACTGATGTGAGTAACAACTCTGTATTCCACATGGCTAGCCTAGCATCAGGTAAACTCTTTACTGCAGTCCCGTGGTCTCAGTGAATTGGTTTTGTCTGTGCAATGGGCAAGAAGAGCCCATTGGGCTATTACAGCACCACTTTCTCTGTTCTTACTTTGCTGAAGTCCAGGTCACAAAAAACTAAATTAAATGTTAAGTGCCAAAGGATTTTCTCATTTCAAAGGGAAATAAGCAATTTTGGACATAAATTATAAGAGAATAGCTGCCTGGGCTCTTCCAGGGCTCCTCATGCTTCCAGATAATGTTGCGTGGAAATGGATAGCTATGGTTATAGATATTTTGAGGAATTTGAGAAAATGATAGCTGCAGCAGGCAGAATTCTAAGATGCTCCCAATATTCCTGCCCCCAACGACCTATACGCTGTGTGCAATGACTCTGCCATTGATTGTGTGAGAGGCCTGTAAATTAAATGACATCTCAGTCACATAAACTTATTAAGTTTTATGGCAACATAAGTTGTGCAGATATAATTAGAGTCCCTAATCACTTGACATTGAGTTAATTAAGAGATATTTTACTTGAGAGGTGTGACCCCTTAAAAGAAACGGGTGATGCAGATGTCTAGAAATGTTATATCTGAAAAAAAGAGAGAGGATCGCCCAATGATGCTCCTTTGATCAGCCCAAAGCTTGAATTCTGTGTTTTGTTAAAGAAATCAGACTCAAGAAAAGACAACTTGTTGCAAGACTAGAATGATAAATATTACCAAAGTCAAAAATAAGAAACCACTACAATTACTGAGTGTGTTTAGATGGAATGAAGAAGCTCAAGGCAAGGAAAGACACACATTTTCAAATACTTGAAGGGCCATTATGTTGATATTACTTAAGATTATTCTTTATGCCTCTGAGTGGTGAATTAATAGTAATTTGAGTTATTAACAAGAGTAACTTTAGGTTAGAAAAAGGAGAAATCCTCTAATAAATAAAATCATTATACAGTGAATTTAGCCACACACACACACACAAGTATATGTTTTATGAGGTGGCAAGGCTTGCGATGCATACTGTAAGGATGGGAAAATGAAAAATAAATAAGACTTGCCTTTCAATTCATTCAACAAATTAAAGAATATTGCCATCTTGCTTAATGAATGAGTTTGAAGAAGTACCAAGTTCTCTATAACTACATGTGTTTAAGAGAAATGGAATATGTTAGAAGATGTCAGAGAGAGAATGATGTATAGGATAGAAGCGTGCACTAGCTAATTCAAATTAAGGAACGTATAAAAATATATTTTCTGTTTTTCCAAACTCTAAATGCTCTATAAGTGTTAAACAATGTAAGTTGTCTATGATAGATATCGTTAACTTGTAGTATAAGAATACTTTGATTTTTATCCCCTTAGGGTTCCTTTTGCCTAGAAAGCAAATTGAGCTGATCCAGCTCATACTAACTCCCTTTTTTAAGGCAAAAATTAGCTTCTATCTTAGAATGTAAACGTTACTACCAATCATTCCCCATTTCCCTCTCTATTTTCTCATATGTCGAAATATTTCCGATTACCTATATGATTTGGCAAATTCTTTCTAGATAATATCTTAATTTTTTTTTCCCTACTTGATTACACACTACTGTTATCTGGATAATCTTGACTCTCCACTGGTAACTCCTTTTCAAGCCAGACATGAAAGGAGAATTTTGAAACCTTTAAAAGAGATGAGATGTATTCCATGCCTTTTAAGAACCTCTGACCTATCACAGCAGGCAAATATCTGGTTGTCAGGGAGATAGAGTGAGATAAAAGAATCCTTCTGTACATACAGATTTTTGCAACTGAAAACTTATAGCCTGTAGTGATCAAAGAACCAAAGAAAATTGTAAGAGAAAGGCCACCATAGTCTCCTAGGTGGACTTAGTTCTTTGTGACCCAGACCTTTAGGCAATCCCACTTTACAAAATGGTATATAGCTCCGAAAGGGCAAAGAGAATCAGCAGTGATCCCTCTCTAATTGACTTCACCTACACATCTGACTGACTACCTTCCATTTTTGTGGGGAATGAACTTTAGTTTCACAATCAATAAAAATTCCAGCATTTGAAATAAATATAGAATAAATAGGATTCCTTTCAGTGCTAGAAAATGAATCATATTCTACAATAGACATACATCATTGTGAAGCTGAACTAATTTATCTCTTGCACAATAAACAGAAAACTTTGTGGCACTGCTTGGAGCCTATTTAATGGTTATGAATCTTTCCAAGGGGAAGAAATGATTGACGAAAGAGAATTTAGTTGAGCAGCTTCTTTCTCTTTAGGTTGTTTCTATAAGGGAAGACTAGTGGCACCAGAATGTTCAGGAAACAATCATCTTATCGAATTGTGCAATAAGAACCACAACTATAGAGAAATAAAATATGATATACTCAATTGCTCTCCAGAGATTCAACGGAGGAATTGGGGAAGGTGGGAATTTTACTTCTTTGTTTTTTGCCACTGAAGGAAGTAAAAAATATTTTACCCCCAAATGTATTTCTCTGATGTATTTTGAAATGTCTGCCACAGGGCCAGAAAATATAAGTGGCCTTGCAAAGCTGTCTTTTGTGGAAGAAAAATTGCATCTGTAAAGAATTCCCATTAATGTAGGCAGGTCTTTTCTACGCCTTTCCCAGACCTAGAAGCCACTGAGAGCCTGACAGTTTTAAAAGTCTGAAAATAAATAATTATCACCTATTTTCTCTGAGCGAGGTTTCATTTACATAACAAGTGGCTTTGCTAACGAAGCCACTTCCTTTCTCCCTCTCATAACCTTTCTTGCCACTAAACCTGATTTACCAAGACAACCTGATTTTGTCCACGCTTTGGGCCACCATTCTTTCTGTAACCTAGAGATGGTAATTAGATTCTGTAACTTATTGGAAAATTGGGCCTTCATTCTGAAGGCACCTGTGTATACATGTTAAATAATTTATTTGCCTTTTCTCCTATTAATCAATCTGCCTCATGTCAGTAATTTTTCAGCAAACCTTTCGTGGCCCAAGAGCCTATGCCTTCCACACTGAAAACACCTTTGCAAAGATTATGACAGTGAGGGAAGTCTAGCATGGCAGACGCCATCTTGCTTCGAGCCTCACAGCCTGGCAATCTTTGCTCATTCCTTGGCATAGCCCAAGCTAACCATGGAATTTAGTTTATACTTTAACTTTGAACCGAGGATGATAATGGTCCCTCCCTATAACTGATCCCCTCCTTTTTCCTGGGCCAAAACCACGTTTACAAAACTAAAGAAAGGCCACAAGATTAGGATTATGACAGTGGCCTGAATTCTGCTAAAACATTGGTAGTTTCTGTAATTTCTTACTGTGCAGGAATCACGTGAACAGAGGTCACGAGATTTGTAACTTCCCTAATTGCCCCTACAGATAACATCACGATTACAGAATCTAAGATTGGTCTTTTGACATGTTTTTTACTCTAACCCCACCCAGATTTGTGGCATATGACTCAAGGAGTCCTATGGCTCCCTGCCCAGAGATGGACTCAGCACGGGGAGACTATATTTTACACCCTTATGATGTCATCCCCAACCAATCAGCAGCACCCATTTGCTAGTCCCTTACCCATCAAACTATCCTTGAAAAACCTTAACCTCTGGGCCGATCTGAGTAACAACTCTGTCTTCCACATGGCTAGCCTAGTGTCAGGTAAGCTCTTTACTGCAGTCCCGTGGTCTCAGTGAAATGGTTTTGTCTGTGCAATGGGCAAGAAGAGCCCATTGGGCTATTACAGCACCACTTTCTCTGTTCTTACTTTGCTGAAGTCCAGGTCACAAAAAACTAAATTAAATGTTAAGTGCCAAAGGATTTTCTCATTTCAAAGGGAAATAAGCAATTTTGGACATAAATTATAAGAGAATAGCTGCCTGGGCTCTTCCAGGGCTCCTCATGCTTCCAGATAATGTTGCGTGGAAATGGATAGCTGTGGTTATAGATATTTTGAGGAATTTGAGAAAATGATAGCTGCAGCAGGCAGAATTCTAAGATGCTCCCAATATTCCTGCCCCCAATGACCTATACTCTGTGTGCAATGACTCTGCCATTGATTGTGTGAGAGGCCTGTAAATTAAATGACATCTCACTCACATAAACTTATTAAGTTTTATGGCAACATAAGTTGTGCAGATATAATTAGAGTCCCTAATCACTTGACATTGAGTTAATTGAGAGAGATTTTACTTGAGAGGTGTAACCTAACCAGGAGACCCCTTAAAAGAAAGGGGTGATGCCGATGCTTTTTGTCCTGCCTTATAAGATGTAAATTTGTCACTATAGGAGGTTATGTGGCAAGTGCTCAAGGGGTGCCTGTGGGAACTGAAACCTGATATTTGGCAAGAGCTAACAAAATTGTCATAAGAGCCACCAGGAAGTAGCAACTACCACAAAAACAAAACAAAACAAAACACACACACAATGACAATACAAAACAAACAACCACAAGGAACTGGCTCTGCTAGGAACCAGTAAGGTTACAAAAGACTCCAAGACTCAGATTGGATCATAGCTCCAATCACACTTTGATGTCTGCCCAAAAGACCCTAGCAAAGGAACCGGTTATACCATATTATGACTCACTGTAGTCGTGGTTTTGTCCCTCTTTACTTTTTACTCTTCTGTATTACTTCAATTTTTATAGTAAGCCTATATTATTTTTACCAACACAGGAAAGCCATCACTTTTAGGAAAATATATCCTTGAGTGATAAAGCTCTACACGCTCAATTATCTAGTAGGTCTTAATAGGCAATGGGAAGGAATACTGTCAATGAATGCAAATGATTTGAGGATGTAGGCTTATCAGAAACAGACTAGATTCTTTCTAAGACAAGCAGTTAGAAAACAGATTTATACCAGGCTGAACCAAGATGCACAGACACTAGGAGCAAGCTCTTATAAATGGGTTTATTACAACAGGCTGAACAATAAAGATAAGATGTTCAGAAGAGGCATCATTTTAATGACAAAGCAGGTTTGCTAAAACTTAGTTTTATGATCAATATAGTAGTCAATTCTTGTCTGGGAAGAGATGTGGGAGAGTTTATGCATATCTCATCACCACTGACAAAAGGCTGCAACTCAATATTTTATATAAAAAACCTTGTACTTGATGAACAAAAGTTTCCACTATTATCAGGTGAGAATGTCTCTATAACAAAGGGAAAACAATGAAATGCAGTAAGTTTTAAAATGTAGATTTTAGTTTGGACAAAATTTCAACACCATTTGTTAGAAAATTAAAAATATATAAGTTTATAAGAAACGTAGAATTACTAGGCAAAAAGTGTTTGTAAACAAAAATATTTAAATGAAGAAACATCCATTTTATATAACTTATCTTTAAAAATATTTGTAACAAAACTATTTATTAGAAATGCTCTTAATTTTTCTGTGGACAAGTTATTACTATACTTTAGTGTTTGGCAACACTGCAAAATTTTCATAGTTTTAACAACTTATCTTAAGAATCTTAGTCATTACAGTAATACCTGTATTTTAGTGTTAATTTTTGGAATAAATTTAGTAACCAAGATAAACAAAAAACAAACAAAACAAAACAAAAAAGAATTGCAAGAAACTCTAGTGCTTCTAGACATAGGTTTTTAGTGATATTTTCCCTCAAAAATTACAGAGGGTTTCATCATATATTATAAATGCTAAAGTAAAATATATGTGTCATATACTCACATAGTATAAATCATGAATATCAGGGGAGGCCTGTTATCTCCTCTAACATGTATTGTTGTACACAATAATTGGAAGTATGCTCTTTCTAAACATATACTATGACTTACAGCAAGCTGTGTGACTTTGAAAAATTATCTTCCTTCTTTGAGCTTCAGATTTCCTATTAGTAGAATCAGTAAAACATATTTTTCTAAATACTTTGCAAAACATTCCAAACTTTACATACTACATGAATAAAAAGAAAAATAATGTATCAGAAATGAAAACAGTAAAGCAACAGAGGATATTGGTTCTTTTAGTTGACAACAATTTTAAACATCTTATATATTTCAGACATTTCTTTACTGATGGGAAAATAAACACAGATATGGAAAAGTGCCTCCAGGGGCTTAAAATAGAGTAGGAGGAATCAGTTGTATTTTAAATATGAGAGCCATGTAAGTATCATAGATGCTTTGACAGAAACGTTGATATTTGGGGACAGAATTAAGGCGTGATCAACTTTGCCTGAGGGACTGTAGGAAGCCTTTGTTGAGAGGTAAGGAAGAAAAATGTTAAAGAATGTATAAGAATTCATGAAGATACTGATATAAGACGGAGTTCTATGCAGAAGGAGGAGAACCACAATACCACTGGTAGACATTGCAATGAATTTGGTGTAGTTGGAATGTAGCTTGTGCGTGTGAGCATGCATGTATATGTGTGTGTGTGTGCAGAAGATAGTAATAGAAAATGCACTCCTTGATTTTTATCTTTCTATCAATGGGACCAGAAAAAGATTTAAGTAAGATGAACAGGTTTCTATCTAAACATCTAAATAGGTGTCTTTCATTCCCCCTTGAATAACAAGATTTGTTGGAGGAAAATATTGTGTGAGGCTGGGAGAATAGCCATTGCAGTGCCAAAAAGGAGTCAAGAAGAGGGTTGTATGGCAAATTCATAGGTGGAGAAAGGAAAATTTTAACCTGAGCTCTGGAAAAATCAGCAACCAGCCTTTGTGCCCTGTTTGGCAAGGGGACATCAATAGGAATGGAAATGGCATTAGAAAAATCATAGATTTTTGCTTTAAGAAACTGGAAAGGAGAAAACATGAGTAGGCAGACTTTTGTTGGGAGCAAAGAAAGAACTCAGCTTTAGGCAGTGAGTTTGAAAAGTCTATGGCATGTGCAGTTAGATCTGTCTACAAGACTACAGAAAAATTTGCAGTGGTTATGTTGGTTTGGGGCTAAGTTACAGTTGATGAGACTGTTTAGGGAAACTAGGCAAGGTACTACAAAAGAAGGTGAAGACAAATATTTAGAAAAGCAGAAACAGAACACTTATAGAAACAATGGCATTTACGTGTTTTTTCTTTAATTAGGTACATTAGTGTGGCTAAAAATAGCAGTATTTTAAACTTAAACTGAAGCATATATGTTTGGCTATCTAAAATATTCCAAATTTTATTAGCATTTTGTTCTTAAGAGTTATTCAAAAATTAACCACATGATGGTGCTATGCTACCAAATCATATGACATGAACTCAGTCATTTGTTAAGAGCGAAAAAAGAAAAGGAGTTATATTGATTATCGGGTAAATATAAAGTATACATGCCCAGTGGGACCAATGGGCACCTTAGCCTATTTGTTAAAAGGCTCCTTGTGAAGAGCAATATCATTTATCTCATATGTTTTTAGGGAAAAAGAAAAATTCTGCTTTGGATTTAATGTGATCACACAGTTACGTTAATTTGAAATAAACTAATATTGCCAAGTAACATCAAAATGGTAAACACTGTTTTCAATTCCAAAAAAGCTTTACTTTTTAAAAAATCAATAGGAAATCACTTCACCACTCTTCATTTTAAACAGTTTCCAAGAGAAACTTTTGTAGAAATGGTAGAGAACTGTTTGAAAAATTATACAGGATATTAAATTATTATTTTGGATAACTTAAGTATCCACTTAATTATTTTAATTACTTAAATTTTGCAATCACTTTGAAGAAAATTCAAGTGCTTCTATAACCATATTTAGATTTTGAGTCGTTGAAAACTTTTAATTCATGTAATTTATTATTCATATTTATGTATAAGAAGTATATTATTCCCATTTATTTAGTAGCAAAAAAACACTAGTGACTAAACACAAATTTCATTTAGGTTTTCACTAAGAATGAAGCCATTGAATTTAGTAACTCTTATTCTGTCATTGTAAATGTAGCTCTTAATTTCGAGACAATTTGAATTTTTAAAAAAACTTTATTCTGATTTTATTAGTGTTTTATTGCTATAATACTTAACACCGTATAGGACAAGTTTTTCTTTTTTTTTGTAGTTTTCTCAGAGCGGTAGGATGTGAGGGTGGAATAAAGGCAGTTTTTATTTTGTTTTGTTTTGTTTTGTTTTACCAATATCTTATGCCTTGGAGCAATTTATAAAACTTCATAATGTTCCTCTGATTTCAAAGTGTCACAGTGAAATGGCATTCTGTCACAGTGCTCATAAAGTGAATCAAAGTTAAGGTTAATAAAATAAATAAAAATGGCTTTCTTCAGTCTTTTCAGTTCATGTAAACCTGATCATCATTTTGTTTCCTTAAGCTCTCCCTCTATATAGGAAATAGAGGAGAAAACAGTAAGAGAGAAGCAAATAAAAGATTTTGAAGATAAAACAATAATAACAATATGTACTTCAGATCATTAGCATTTTAATGTATTCTTAAGTGCGTTAAAAAGAGAAAAACTCTGACAACAAAGCATATCGTGCCTCATTCCTCTATTGCAGCTCAAAATCTGTTAGCTAAAAAATTAAAATAACTGGTGTTTAAAAAAGGACTACATATTCAAATGTAGAATATATATTTGGGACTTTCTAAATGCATTTAGTATACTTAAAATGTAATTTCTGTGTGAATCTGATTTTATGTCAGAATTCTTGTATTGCAATATTGAAAGGGAAATCTTAACAAATAATTTAAGATCATTCTGGATCTGCAACACTCCTGTTGACGTTTACATTCACAATTATTGAGATACACCTAATTCTTTAAGGATTACTAATGATAGTTGCCAAGATAAAGTTTTCTGAGAACTTATTGAATATATGCTTGAGTATAGTACCATTTTACAGTCTTTACCCAAAACATTCTGTATTTTAAAAATTGTAGTTGTTTCAATTGATTTTGAATTTTAATGGACTTTATTCAATGAGATATTTTCTCATATTTTTGTGAAGTTGTACTGTCATGTTTAATTGAGTGATGTATCTATGTGCATGTGTGTGTACAAACACAATACACGATACAATATATACAATAGATAGGTGGATAGTTTTTACGTTTCATTACAAAAATGTCCTCCTGAATTATTTTTTAAAGATTCAATAGATGTAGGGTACAGTTTACAATTTTCTTTCTAATAGAACACTAAGTTAGTGTAGGGGATTGCCTCTAGTGGATCCATATTTAGAGATGAAAGCAAATTACACACCGAAAGAAAATCCATGTGTTTTATTAAGCTGTGAAGTCCTCAAATGCTTGGTGTAATTTACCAGATGATGATAATATTTATACAAATATGTTTTGGCTGTTACTTTAAAATTTATTTAGAATCTCACAATTTCTCACCATCTCTGTCACTTACCATCACGTTCCACATTTCTATCAGTTTCCTGGCTCACTTCTATGGTCTCTTAACTGAGCTATTGCTCTCATTATTTCCTAATTATTGTTTTCAGACAACCAGAGTCACCTGGGTCTACAAGAGTAAGGTGAGGCCGGGCACAGTGGCTCATGCCTGTAATCCCAGCACTTTGGGAGGCCAAGGCGGGTGGATCACCTGAGGTCAGGAGTTCAAGACCAGCCTGACCAACATGGTGAAACCCCATCTCTATTAAACATACAAAAAATTAGCCAGGCGTGTTGGCAGGCACCTGTAATCCCATCTACTTGGGAGACTGAGGCAGGAGAATCACTTGACCCCAGGAGACAGAGGTTGTAGTGAGCCGAGATCCCTCCATTGCACTCCAACCTGGGCAACAAGAACAAAACTCCATATCAAAAAAAAAAGAGTAAAGGTGATCCAGATCTACACTCAACATGGGCTCTCTATATCATGATCTGTTAATATTTCAACACCTTTGCTTGGTCTACAGGGCTCTCCCTGGCGAGCCCTTCATCTCTGGCCAAGGGTCTCTTCGTTCACTGCACTCCAGCCCCACTGGCCTTCTTGCCTAGTACACTCCCAATTCAGAGATTTTGAAATTGCTGCTCAAACTTTTAGGAACTCACAACCCCCAAATACCACATGGTCAGGTTTTTGCTCATATTCCCTTCTAATAGAGAAGCCTTTTTTTTATTTTTCACCTCACTGTAAGATACTCTCCACCCTCCACATGCCTTGTACCCCTTCACCCTTCTTTAAGTCTTTCTAGCTTGAATTCATCACTGCTGAAAGTGATTTCTAATGAAAGTGATTTCTAATTCGTTTATCTTCTGAGGTCCTCAGTTGAATGGAAACTGAGTGCAGGGAGTGTGTCTGTTAAGTTCACTGCCCTATCTCCGTAGTGGAGTCTGGAAAACAGTGACTACTTCCAAAATACCTGTTGAATGAAGTAGTGAAAGTTATGGACATTGAGCTTTATTTAGATAATGAATTTCAGGCCAATAAAATGGACAATAATGATTAATCCACCACAGGAGAAAAGAGAAGAGTGTGTGTGTGTATGTGTACTTTTTTATTTGCAGATATACTTTCAAGATTATCTACCCTATCTAAATCTATTTTAATAAAAGTGTTATATAATTTTGCATATTTCAATTTTAATACAGTTAAGAAGTATAAAACTTCTAAATAAATTAAACACAATAAAGACAAAAATAAATAACATGACTCATTCTCTGTAGATCTTTCATAATGAAAAAGGCAGATATGTTCTTATTGCTTTCATGATAGTTGAACTTATATAACTGAATGATCACTTTCAAAGATTAATATTAATATGTTTTGTATAATAAGATAAAGAACTATTATTAAACCACACCTTTTCCAATTGTGTTAAAAATAAATAAGAATGACATACATTTTTCTAGATTGACACCTAGACATTGATTACTTATTGGTATAGATGGTAAATATGTATAAATAAAAATGATGATATAAACATAAAACTGTGTGAATATAAAATTTAGTTATAATAATTAAATATAAACAAGTACATAGACATAAATATATATAATGTATATCTAGAATTGAATCTTTTGTACTTTAATTTTACTTTGGAAGTATACTTAATTTTATATTTAAATATTATGACTTCTTAATTTAAAATATTTTTTATATTATTAATGATTTTTATTTGTTCCATTTGAATAGATGTTTGTAACCTCTTTAAATGTGATTTATTTGTTGGAGACTTTCTTAGGGAAAAAATTAAGTGAGAAGACTTTACATTGATTTGGGATTAAAAGAAAAAGAGAAAAACTAAATAATGATAAGGGAGTAAACTGGATAAGAATTTGACATATTTTTCTAAGAGTACTTTGCAAATTTAGCATAAATGCTTAATTTAATATAGTGGGATCATGTGGGATCTAGAAATTAAATTAATTTCTAGACTAAGCATAATTTATGCACAACAGTAGAAATAAAAATATGATAATCTATTTGAAAAATGTGTTTCTTTTTCAGAGTATTTTCATTATCATATATATTGCTTTCTTGTTAAAATTCAGAGTTCATGAGCAAATCTGGGAGGGGCATGCTGATTAATGGAACTGAATGCAAAATATTTATTCTGGTCAAAATAATTACAATGAGCAAATGAGTATTATATACTGCAGTTTGGGGTGTATTCTCCAAAATTCTTCAAAATAGAGTGTGTTTTGTAGAAGAGGAGGAAAAGGCTAAATTAAATGAGCTTCGCTTTTCTGCCTTTACTTTGTTATTGAAAATTTCTATAATTTGCCTCATTATTATGGAAGAAAGCTGCACACTTTAAATGCCATTATAATTTTTCTTTCTCACATTAACAGACTCCCTCATGTCACCACCCAACAAAAGACAAAACTACATACACTGTAAAGAATGATTTCTTCCTGATATTTCAACTAACTTTGCCCTCTGCAATCCTCTTTGGCTCTAGTGCATACGCCATCACTAAACAGCTTCCCAGCACAGTCTTGTCTTTCTCTCTGTCTGTTTATTGGTAATTCTTTTTCACTTTCCTCTGTATAGCTCTCTCACATCATCCATTACTGGCCTTTCACATTTCTTCTACTTCTCAGGGGATTAGAGCTTACACACATCAGTATGCCTCCACTGTGATATCAACCAACATTGTGGTGAATTAGATATTTATATCTTCAGGAGAGCCATAAAAAGGCTCAGTATCAAGGCTGGTGGGGTTAGAGTTACTTCTTGATCTTGTTTTTAAAATAATCTTTATATGTATAGTAATAAAAAATTAGGTTACAATTAAACTCTGGTAAGAATGTTTTTAAATGACATAATCAAATTATCAGGTCTAATTGTTCAACATAAAATATATAATAGTTGAATCACAAAATAATAGCACCTGTAGAAGTAAATAGTCAGCATCACTAGGTCTTCTTTTTTTTTTTCTTTAGTTTAAAATACAGTTGACTCTTGAGCAACACAGGTTTGGACTGTGCAGGGCCACTTATGTGTAGATTTTCCTCTGCCACTGCCTCTGCCATCCCACAGACAGCAATACCAGCCCCTCCTCTTCCTCCTTCTCCTCAGCAATGTGAAGATGATGAGGATGAAGACCTTTATGATGATCCACTAACACTTAACAAAAGTAAATATATTTCCTTTTCCTTATGATTTTCTTAATAACATTTTCTCCTCCCTAGCTTACTTTATTGTAAGAATACAGTATATACGGCCAAGTGTGGTGGCTTAGGCCTATAATCCCAGCACTTTGGGAGGCCGAGGCAGGTGGATTACGAGGTCAGGAGTTTGAGACCAGCCTGACCAACACGGTGAAATCTCATCTCTACTAAAAATACAAAAACTAGCCGGGTGTGGTGGTGCACATCTGTAATCCCAGCTACTCAGGAGTCTGAGGCAGGAGAATTCCTTGAAACCAGGATGCGGAGGTTACAGTGAGCCAACATCGCACCACCACACTCCAGCCTGGGTGACAAGATTGAGACTCCATCTCAAAAACAAAAACAAAAACAAAAACAAAATACAGCATACAGTATATACTATGTATAACATACAAAATATGTGTCAAATGTTTATGTGATTGGTAAAGCTTCTGGTCAAGAGTAAGCTATTAGTACTGAAATTTTGGAGGATCCAAAAGATACATGCAGATTTTTGACTGCATAGACTATTAGTACCCTTAACTCCCACATTGTTCAAGGGTCAACTCTATTGCTAATTGAAGGAAAATTAAAATTACTTGTCATTTTCAACACTTATTTTTTATCTTCTTTAATTATTATTTAGTAGTCAACTGTCCAGACATTTGTCTATATACCTTTTTCAATTTGATGACTCCCTCTTGTGTTTCCTCATCTGTGACGATGTCAAACAAATTTCCCCCATCTCCTGGAACAATATTGTATTCAATTTCTGCATTTTGCCCAAAATCAGGATCCACAGCTCTTATTCTTCCAATAGCTGAGCCAATAGGGGAAGACTCAGGAACTTTCAGGTGGAAGATGCCTGATAAGACATATAAAATTCAAATTGACAGTGGGGTTAGTAAGAGATATAGTAAGATTACAAGGCTTGAAAAATAGAGTCTACTGAAAGTAAATCACATTTAGAAAATTGTAGTGCAAAATGAAAAGGCAATTTGCTGTCACGTTTAGGATCATGATTAGGAGTAATAACTTCACTTTTCTCTTCAATATGTGCTGCTCTAGAATTTTAATTGGGCATTATAAATAGTAGAGAATGCTAAAGTGAAATTATTAGCAGGATTTGTTTTACACACTTATATGGCATAAAAGTGTACCACATGTCAAATGGGAGGGTGGGACTATTCATGAAATTAATTAGTACTAATACTACAGATTGCAAGACATAGATGAAAAGTTATAGAAGATAGATAGATAGATAGATAGATAGATAGATAGATAGATAAAGTTGAGGTCATATTTCCTAAAACTAATGACTTCAATAAGTATACATCAATTAACTAAAAATAACCTGTAAAATGATAATCTGTATAGTTAACCAAAATTCTAGTAGATGATAGATTGAAATATAGTATATTAAAGACTAAAATTCAGCTTATATTTAGTAAATTTTAACTTGTCAACCTTCTATATACTTTTACTGATATTTTAAATCATAAATTTCTATCTCCTGAAGTTTTTTAATAGCATTAAGAAAGAAAAAAAGTAAAATGCTTATTTTTACCACCAGGTGGAGCATTCATATTGTAATGAAATTTATACTGAATCAGCAAAACATAGATAAAACATGTCAGAATCATGGAAAATTGTAATACTCTGCAAAAAAAAACCATAGACATGATTTTAAGGTTTTGTAGAATTTTTAAAGGTCTGACACACAAGAAAGATGTAAAAACCATGCTCTTTTACTGATATTTCATTAAAGCAAATATTAATGGGTTTAACAACAGTCTGTTCAAATTAAAATAAGGAAAGGAAATGAGAGAAAATATAAATTAAAAAACAAAACTAAACACAAAACTCTAAAGTTTCCATTTTGATATTGGAGTTCCAGAAGAGAAACTTTCAGTTTCTCTTACTGGATTTAGAACGGCTCTTTCCCATGGGTAAATCAACTGTGGTGATTCATTCATTTAAGAATTTTAGTTACATTTATGGAAAATAAATTAATAAGATACTAAAAATGTCTGTTGCATAGAAGTTAATTAAAAAATCATATTACAATATTACAGTTATTTTCTCCAGGAAAGTGTGAGAAAAAAATCACATCTTGTAGAGATTCTGCCAGATATTTTATTTTTGATTTCCAATCATTTTTGAGGTCCTATGGTTCTTTCACAATCAGCTTCAAAACTTGGTAATTTCATTAGTGTGGGCAACATTTAAATCTCCCATCTTCCCTCCTTTCCCCAGAAAATGATATCTACCATGTGTCTTGCATATGCAGACCAGCCGTATTTAAGTCCAACATATTATCTCCATGAAATGTATATGTGATTTGGTCTCTAGACAGTTAAATACTCAACTAAAATTTGTTTATTTTACATACAAGACAAAATGATACTTGACAGTGGTCCATAAGAATTATATTTAAATAATCAGCTTAGTTAAATCATAGTATATCTGCCTTCAAAGAGGATATGAGGGGTCTTTCTAAAAAATGCACTTAAAAGTTTAAATAGATTAAAAAAAAATTATAGACCTAACAACAACAACAACAACAACAAACTCCCTCCAAGTCACAATGCTAAAGTGTTACATAGATATTATGAAGAAATCTCAGTTAAGAAAAGTCATATTAATTGATCAAAGTAGTAACTTCTCATAGGCTAGGATTATTGTTTTATATTTATTTCCTAAGCACTTAACATAGGAACTGTCATTTAGGGATACTTAATGTTTGCTGAACTTAAAGCAGTGATTGAACTTGAGGCAATCAAATCAAAAAAGGAAAACAAATGAATGGGTTACATGGCATTCCTATTTTCTACCAGAAGGATAAAGCCAGATATTCAAGAAGAATCTATCCGATTTCAAATAGACTTAATTACATGGCTTTTGGAACTACTTTCTTAGGGTGTAAGTATTTCTTAATAGATAAATTAAAACCTGATCCTTGTGAGGCACTCCTGAGATAATAGGAAATATGAGGGTCCTTGAACTTCTGTTTAATGAGGCAAGAAAGCACGTGACAAAGTTTTTACAGTTGTACTAAACTTAAGGACAAATTCCCCAGAAAAAGGACAAGGCACAGAACGTGTGAGTAATTTTTCATTTTCTTTTCCTTTTTCTTCTTAAATGCCCGTTAAATGAAAATACGACTTATCAGAAACTGTGTTTGTACCTTTTGCGTCTTGTTGCGTGATTGTGATGAAGAATCTGAAGGAACATCAAAAGCTTTGAACTCATATTATGATTGGTCATAGCCCAAACTCATGGCTCATAAATGAGCGTTAGAAAAAGTCTAACATTTTTTTCTAATAAAAGAGAGAAATGGAGGTCTATGTTGAATAGTGTACTAGGCATCCTTCTTGATAAGGACTTTTAGTAGGAAACTTAGGGCTAAACATCATCCAGGAAATAGCTGAACAAGTGTTCAGAGAGACAGGGAGCCGTCGAGTATAGTGGATTTCAGACTTCAAATGTGGCCATCCCTGGGGGTGGTAAGGGTGAAACAGCTAGAGTCATAAGGAGAGGAGTAGTATGGGAATGTTAAGAACTCATGGGCATCTCACTTAAAGGGCTGGGGACATTTCAGCTTATTCCATCCAATCCATTCAATGAGAGCCAATTCAAGTTGCATATTAGGTTTATGAGTTAGCTTTACATTTGCATTTGAATGGTTAAAAGCAAAAGTTAAGAGAATTACACATCGATGAAAATGATAGAGCCTGGAGTCCTCTCTAAGGGATTATAGTTAGTGAAGGTGAAGAGTTTAGCCACAGTTGAGATCCTCCAATATGAGTGGGAGGTGGGGGGGAAATTAAAGCACTGAAAGGTATTCCAAAGGGCACTGGATAATTCAAACTGCAGATGAAAGATCCCCCTTTTCAAGACAATATGCTGAGATATGAACTTTATGTTTTATAAAAGAACATTTTATGGGGCTAGTAACAATAAATGTAAAGACAGCTATTCTTTGTAGTATTCTATCAATGTAAGTGAAATAGGGTGTTTTGTTTTAAGTTGTCAGCATAGAGAATGCCAACAAATTCCATTTTTATCTAATGGCATTGAAACACTTGTGATAAACTGAAATAATAGCATTGTCCAATAATGATTGATTTACTAGTATTCCACTAGCATGCATGTCCTCAAAATTAAGATGAAATAAAAGTAAAGCAATAATTCACCACTTACATTTTTGTGTGCGTTAAGTTTTAGTGCATGTGAAATGCAAATATACAGAGCAATGGATTTTCTACTCTTTACATAGCAGACATACATTTTAGTAAGGTGGAAGTCACATTTATTAAGACAAGTGTTTCTTAATAAAATATTACAGCTGGTAATAAAGTCTGCAGAATATGGAACAAGTCAGAGAAACTACGCATTTGTCATGTCGGATTGTGTAGGTTCTGTCCGTTTATTTCCAATGACTTGACATTTTATCATTTCTAGAATCTCAACAGCAATAAAACTGAGGTCATTCGGATTAATTCAAAACTGTGAAGTAATCTTCAGCTGTGCCAGAGCTGGATTGTTCATGATGTACTGTGTAATTACACCGCCATCGTCTTTTAGGCATCCTACTTTTGATGCATATGAAACATCTTAATGGCACTACCTGTACCACAAGAATTGAGAAATAAAACAGGTGACAAGAGATTGTCCACAGTCAATAAAAATATATATTTACCTATTCATCAAATATACATATTATGCTTCACCAAAATCTCCATTTTCCCATGGAGAAGGAGGAAATGGCATGCAGTGAATTAATTATAATGATCAAATTCTTAAATATAATATTCCCTGTTAGTTCCAAGAGTAGAAAAAAAAATCAGGTAGTTATAAGCTACGTAAGTATCCTCTCAGTAACTATGTCATCTGAAAAGATACTGATTAGGACTTAAACTGTGGGTTGCGGGGTAGAGGACATGCATTGCTACTTAAAAAAAAAAGGATGTAAAATACATTTACCTTCCTTTTTTGTTTATTGCAGGAAATTTCCAGATACTGATGAAAACACCAAAATAAATATATTTACTTGACAAAATATAAATGAAGACCTTTACTTAAAAATAAAGATTATAGGACCTGAACAAATATATTAAGTGAATGAATGACCTTAAAAATACCACAGCATTCAATAATACCAGTAGCAAGTTAAAAAGAAGATAAAATGATCCATTACAAACTCAGTTTTGAAATACATTTTATTTTATCTTTATGTAACAATAATTCTAAAGTTACTAAAAAAAAGAAGTTGATGTTCAGCTGCAAATGAGTTACCTAAATACAAGTAACTAATGCAAATATAATTCATATTTAATAATACAAGAATACTAGAAATATTGGAGGGCTTAAGAACAAATTATTTCAAATTGATGAAAATGTGAAACATTTTTAAAAACTCAAAAACATACATTTGAGACCAACTAAATAGACTATGATTTGAAATATTACATTTCAATTTAAACTTCAAAAAATTATATATAGCACTGAACTATTGATTCAGTAATTGAATTCAACCATTAGATTGTTCAAATGATCCTGCATACTTTTTGTGTGAGTGATTTACCTTCTAATGGCTTAGAAATAAAATTGTGTTGTATCAATATTTTATTTTTTTAATGTCTTAAATATATATCACACAGAATTATTTCACCTTACATAAACAACATGAAAAGGAAATACAAGTAAACAACATATTGTGTGAGTAAAAAGGAACTTTATAGAAATTGTGTAGCTGTGCCTCTGTGACCTTGAGCAAAATATTTTAAATATCCTTGTTTTGCTCATCTTTTAAAATATCTCTCTTTTCCTGATCTGTAAAATTAGTATAATAATATCTACCTTATAGATTTGTTTTTGAAAGTCACTTATACAAAAGTGTATGAAACTCATACAGTATTATCTATTATTACTAGTTAACTTTATAATAATATTTGTATAGTCTATACGTTTTATAATTTTTCCTATCAGAATGGCAATAGCCAACAGGAAACTGTCTATAGAGGTGTGGAGGTGAAAGAAAGAAAGACCTTAAAAGAGTTCTAAAAAGTCATTTTCATTTTAATTGAAATATTTTCCCATATCTTGAAAATTGGAGGATTCAGGAAGAAAAAAATGTTTTGGTGGTGGAAGAACATTTTATGCCCTCTATTTCCTTAAAAGCCTGAAGCTATATTTTCAATAAGCCCAAATTAAAGTAATAGAAATATTGTCCACTAGGAAGAACTATCCTGATAACAAAGCTGGATTCAAGCTGGATTTTAGTCAAGTGTACTAAACATATGGTGAATGGAATCTCTCAGTAATAACAGAAACATCCACTGCTGCTCATTCCCAGGATGAGGCTAAGATGGACTTTTTTTTTTTTTTTGAGACGGAGTCTCGCTCTCCTCCCAGGTTGCAGTGCAGTGGCCGGATCTCAGCTCACTGCAAGCTCCGCCTCCCGGGTTCATGCGATTCTCCTGCCTCAGCCTCCCGAGTAGCTGGGACTACGGCACCATGCCTGGCTAATTTTTTTGTGTTGTTAGTAGAGACAGGGTTTCACCGTGTTAGCCAGGATGGTCTCGATCTCCTGACCTCATGATTAGCCCGTCTCAGCCTCCCAAAGTGCCTGGATTACAGGCGTGAGCCACCGCGCCCGGCCAGGTGGACATAGTTTTTTATGTGTCAAGTATTTGGTGCTAGAGCTTCACTTGATTGGTTAAATTACTTCACCTTTAAGATGTTCTAATCGCCCATTCTAGATTTTAACTAACAATATACATGAATAAGAATTGCCATGCACACAATATCTATTATATTAATGAATCAAGATTTATAAATTCTCTGTAACAACAGCAATATTTCTTGTCTCCGAACAATGAGAAATTTATTCCTGTAAACTTTTTCTAGTTCTGAGCAGCTAAACGCAATAAAAAAAGTAAGGCTGGATATTAAATTGTCTTTCAAAAATTATCTTTGCATAGTAGATTAATTGCTGAATTTTCCTGTATCTCAGATTATTGATATTTGACTCAACTACGATTTTTAGTGGTCTCCTTCATGAAATGACAAGGAAAACCACAAACAAAAAGACAAGTGTTCTTCTTGATGGCATTTATGGTCTAGTGGGAGAGAAGTCAATTAAACAATCACACAAACAAAGTACAATTTTAGAGAAACATCATTGCTCTAAAGGAAAGTTCCACAATTCTATTCAATGTTTAATCTGAGAATCGGAGCTGAGACAACATAACGTTGGGGTCTGTGAGGTCAGCTAATAGAAAACATTCCAAAGAGAAGTAACCATCTGACAAAGGTGATATGATCATAGTTTCCAGTCTTACCAGTTTGTTTGTTCAATAACTCCCACTAGGACCTATCATCTCTAATGTCAGAAACACCTCTAGTAAATTAACCTACAGCCTATACAGCTTGGCCATGTCCTTTTGTTGCTGCAATTTGGCAAACCCTAACTCTTGATGATGATAATTATCTTCCTTCTGAAGGAGGAGGGATGGTTCACTGAAGAAAGCCATAGAGAAGCAGTTAGGTATTACTATAAATTATGATCATTAACTTTGAATGCCCCTTCAAAATTGCTTAAAAAGCACACAGATTTGCAAAGGTAACTGACTACTGTTCTCTGTGACTTCTATTTTGAACTGCTCTACTGTCCTCAAATACCTGCTTAATTACTCACTTTACTACTTCCTTTCTCAGTTGGTGGCCTTGCCTTGTAGTTCACAGAAAAAAAACAAAACGATGTTGCCTAGGAGATTGCTCAGCTTCCCCAACCTTCAAAGGATCCCACATCAGTGTGACTCATAGTTTGAACCATCATAACATGTAAGCTATAACACAAACTTTTTTTTATTTGTCCCTCGCTGTTCCTTTAGACTTTCTTCTGTGGGAGTATGCTTTGTCTTTTCTTGGAAGAAAACAATGGTGAGTAAATGATGTTGCTTCTCACTATTAAATAATAGTCCTATGTTCACTTTAATTCTAAAAACCTAGATTTGGAAGTTAGACATTTCCAATAAATGACATTAACTAGTGCATCAATCCATATGCAAAATGAAGACTTCTCCCTTTGGCCACCCCACCCACCTCCAAGCCAATCAGAGCCAGCAGCAGATGGGACATTGGGTTGGGATCTGGATGGATTAGCAGGCTTTCTCTGTCCAAATTTTTAAAATTTTTCTTCATCATCTCCTTTCCTGGGGTGTTTTCACCTTATCATTGGAGGCAGCAAAGCTAGGAGACTGGACTGTTCTTACTTGATAATGTGGTTTTTGCTTCTCTGGAGTTGCACAGTGCACTTGGGGGCAGCTCTTGGAAGTTTCTCTTGCAGCAGCTCCCACACCAATGGCATTGCCTCTCCTTTGATGGACTATGACCTCAGCCTCCAGATTTCTGGCGACCGGCTCCACATGCAGATTCTCACTTTAAGGAGAATCTCTTTGTCAGGACTTAGCATAATGCTGGGTTGGTTTTCCCTTCTGCTTACTCATTTCTTGCCATTCCTTTTGTTGTCATACAATTACTTTCCCAAACACAGCCTTGTTCTCTTTTCCTTTCTCCGCTGTTTTTAGGACATTTTAACTTTCCTCAGCACGAGACAGGTATCAGTCCAGGAATTTCCCTCATTTTCTGGGAAAATATGTTAGAGTTTATTATTGATGTTAGCTGAATGGAAGGCCCTATTCATCAAACTTGAGAGGAGTAGGAAGGACAATCCCACCACTCACTTTTAGTAGACAGAGACTACACATGGCTTTCTCCAAAGAAATCCTCTGCACATAATTCTCCCTCTACTTCACACTCTACAAAACATGCTTTAAAAGACTAACAAAATATTGCCCGGGCGCAGTGGCTCAAGTCTGTAATCCCAGCACTTTGGAAAGCCAAGACGGGCCAATCACCTGAGGTCAGGAGTTCAAGACCAGCCTGGTCAACGTGGTGAAAGTCTATCTCTACTAAAAATACAAAAATTAGCCAGGTGTGGTAGTGTGTGCCTGTAATGCTAGTTACTTGGGAGCTGAGGCAGGATAATCACTTGAGCCAGGGAGGCAGATATTGCAGTGAGGTGAGATCGTGCCACTGCACACCAGCCCAGGGGACAGAGTGAGACTCTATCTCAAAACACACACACACACACACACACACACACACACACACACACAAAACAAACAACCAAAAAAAAAAAAACCAAAAACCAAAAAACAAAAAAGAAAAAAAAAGACTAACAAAATACCTTACTATGACCGAAAGCTACAAGATTCTTAAAAGCATCTGATATTTCCATTGTAAATTCTGATCTGAGACCATACTCTGCTATATAGTATCTATTATGTGTTAGCTTTATAGTGCATACTTCAGTATTAACCTCTTGTTATAGCTGTAAGCATTCTTTCCATTGAAGTGTCCTTCATCTCCACTTTTTCTTCTTAAGCTCCAGCAATTTGTACACATTTTACTATTTTTAGAGAATCAGTTTTCTCTGCACTCAATACTTTCTTCTCAATGGAGATATTACCGATGAGACACAAACTGCTCATACTTCAGCATCTTAACAAAAATTTCGCCTTGTCCCAAATCTGATTCTAGTTACCCCCATCATTTTCTTTTCCCTTTCCAAAAGAACTTTTCCAAGAGAATCACTGTTACCCATGCCTTCTTAACAACCACTCCACAAGCAGCCTTACCCTGCTGACTGAAGCCATCATTGTGTAGCAACGTTTCCCCTGAGATATAGTGAATTCCTTGTCTTTTCTTGGAAGAAATCCAGTGGCAATTTCTTAGCTGTGTCCAACACTCTTGGCTGTTCCCTGTTTTCTGAAGCACATCTCTTCTGAGACTCTACAATTGTGGTTTTCTAGCACCCTGCTATCATAGCTTCCTCCTACCTTGCAGCTTTCTCCTTGCCAGATTCCTTTGTGGGAATTCTCAGAAAAGATCTGGATAAGTGATTCTCAAACTTATTGCATTTCGGTATCATCTGGAAAGTTAAACAATTTTTTAAATGCTCTAGCTCAGGGACCATCCAAAGAGATTCTGTTTAGTTGTTCTGAGTTTCGAGCTGGATTTATTAAATTCCCTCCTGTTCTACTTTACAAACATGGTCAAGAACCAATTTTGCCAGTTATGTTTATTCAGTGTTTCCTTTTCCTAGGTCACTTCATCTCTCCCTTTTGCTTCATTTACTATCATTATGCTAAACATTCTTTTTATTTTAACTGCAACCTATATTCAGCTTTTGAGATTTCATACTATACTTGGCAGAATATCATCTTATTCCAAAACATTACTTGGATATCTCCAAGGTGTCTCAGTTTTGACATATTCAAACATGAGATCATAGACTTCCCATGCCTAGATGAAGATTCTCCTACTAGTCACTCTCTCAGCAAGTAGTATTTCTACCTCTCCAGGGTAGAAATCCTGTCCACCTCCTGGTTTCAAGCAATTCTCCTGTCTAAGCCTCCCAAGTAGCTGGGACTACAGTCGCTGCCATCAGGCCCAGCTGATTTTGTATTTTTAGTAAAGACAAGATTTCACCATATTGGTCAGGCTGGTCTCGAACTCCTGACCTCAGGTGATTCACCCTCCTCGACCTCCCAAAGTGCTAGAATCTGCTTCCTTGTAGCAAATCCATTGCTATTGTTGATTATTTTACCTCCAAAAATCACTCAAATCTGTCCACACACTACCATTTTTCACAGGCCCTGGTCACCACCATCGCAGACTAAACAACTCACACTCCTTTTCTGTTACTGCCGATGCCCGCTAACTGGTCTTCCCAAATTATTCTCCTCCCCTGGCCTGAGATGTCTTTTCCATGCTGCACAGCGAGGATAGAGAGGTCATTTCCATCACTCCTAGGTAAAAACTCATTTTCTTCTTTCATATAGTCAGGAAATTACCCTTTTAGAAAATCCATGTATGTCAACATGAAGGAAAGGAAGAAAATTTTAAATAGAAATTACTCTTTAAGTGGAACAGACACTTAGTAACAGCATCACTTATATAGTGCTTTCTATTTTCCAGGTACTTTTCTAAGCACATTTCCATTATTAACTAATTTTTATCTTCACAGCAAGACTATGAGATACCCACTATTACTGTAACTTCCAGTCAGTTATATCCTAGTAAATATTTTAGAACTATATTGGGATAGGGAGAAAAAACAGGTAAAATCCCTAATTTTCAAGATCTGTTCATTTCTGTGGTGTAAGAGTTCCCACCATGGTCTATATCAAAGTACTATTGTGATGTCTTGAACAGAGAGTTGAGAAGAAACAGGCACAATTGGTTCTGCTGATCTGGTAGAACCTACTATCAGTCTACAAATGAGCAAGTTAGGGACTAATGGCCATGAGGTGGGTCAAGCAAGTAGTATCCCTGATTGGAAACACAGTTCCTCATTTTGTCTGCCCACTTCTGTTGACTTGCTTGTGCTGCCTGAAAGTCAACCAAATGGATACAATATTTGGTTGATCTATAAGATATTTTAAAATTCAGATAATTCAGAATTTTTAATCTTAGCTAGACTGGGTGATGCAAATTTCAATTCACTGAGGATTGAGTGGATTGGGCACACTTGGGGAAAGTTTCCCTTTTTAGTGATTGGAGAGAAAAATCCGTGAAAACATCTAGAAAAGGGACATTAGCAGATGTGACAAGGTTCTAGAAGGGGATGGGGCACTAAACATAAAATGATTCTGCTACAACACCCAAGAAAGAAAGGAAAACCTATTACATCTCTTTCTGTCTTTCCAATTCTTCCTTTCTTCTTACAAAGCCACAACATTAAAGTACAAAATACTATGTTTAATAGTATAGTTCTACTACTTATAAGTTTAATACATACATATCTGCAAAACTAATTGTCCATTGCAACATTTTTTTTCTAAGTAAATGCACTAGAAATTCCAACCAACCTAATTCCAAACAGAATATGGAACAAAACCAACTTATATTACTTAATGATTTTCAGAATAATTGGGGTTTCTGATTCTCCAAAATGTGTATTTTTAATTTAAGTGATTTATATAACCACTATTCTTGTTACATAATAATAAACATGTTGGAAATTTTGGCAAGAGTTCACAACATGTCAAGTGCATCAATAATTTTTCATTGTTATATATTTCATGAAGTACATTTAATATCTCTTAAAACCTTCATTGACTATTTAAACCTTTGTTTATGTTGTCTTTATCTGTGTAATTTCTGATGCATTTAATGATATATAGTAAATAAAAAATTCTCAGTGATGCTGCCTAATAGCTTTACAAAAATATGCCAGAAGCAACACTAAAAGTTTTTTCCTAAATTATAAATAAATTTAACACCTTATAAAATAAGCTCTTGAAAGCCATTGGAATTTATTTTTTATTTTTTGAGATGAAGTCTCACTCTGTTGCCCAGGCTGAAGTGCAGTGATAGGATCTCGTCTCACTGCAATGTCCACCTCCTGGGTTCCAGCAATTCTCCTGTCTAAGCCTCCCAAGTAGCTGGGACTATAGTTGCCTGCCACCAGGCCCAACTGATTTTGTATTTTTAGTAAAGACAAGGTTTCACCATATTGGTCAGGCTGGTCTCGAACTCCTGACCTCAGGTGATCCACCCGCCTCGACCTCCCAAAGTGCTGGGATTACAGGTGTGAGCCACTGTGCCTGGCCAAAAACATTGAAAATTTTAAGTCAGCTGGGGATATTTACTTACTCACAAGTTTGACTTCTCACTAGTTTTCTTCTGAAACACGAGGAGAGTAGTCTAAAAAAGATGAAATTTGGTAATGGTCTCTTCCCATGTATATTTTGATTTCTTTTAGCCAAAACTAATTATTTCAATAACAACTCATTCACCAATTTGCAAATTTGATTTGTGAATATTCATCATATATCACATATGGACACAATGGTTTAAATTTTCTGTCATTTCCTGCATTTTAAAAAAATATTTTCTATGTTATCCTTGTTTTCCTGCTTTTACCTAAAATGTTTTACTTGTCTACTACTTCACATATTTCTATGAATAAAATCTATTATTCTTTCTGGGACAACCTAAAGCCATATTTTAATGGTATTTTTCCTTTTGTCTTTGCAATTTTATTTGTTTCACAGTTCTATGCATACATAAATCATATGTCCTTTTTTTTTTTTGCAGTAGTCTAAATATTTAGGTATACATTGTTTTTACTCCAGGTAGTGTAAATGTGCATTAACTTAAAAATTTCCCTACCTGTCTGGGCACGGTGGCTCATGCCTGTATTCCCAGCACTTTGGGAGGCCGAGGTGGGTGATCACCTGAGGTCAGGAGTTTGAGACCAGCCTGGCCACAGGGCAAAACCTATCTCTACTAAAAATACAAAAATTATCCAGGTGTGGTAGTGCATGCCTGTAATCCCAGCGACTCAGGAGACTGAGGCAGGATAAGAACTTGAACCCAGAAGGTGGAGGCTGCAGTGAGCCAAGATCGTGCCACTTCACTCCACACTCTAGCCTGGGCTAGAGAGATTCCATCTTAAAATAAATAAATAAATAAATAAATAAATAAATAAATACAAAAAAAACAACAAAAAAAACCTCCCTATTTTTACACTATCTTTTGAAGAGAAGAAATTAAAATTTTTATCTTCTTTAAGCAGTGCAAAATGAAAATGATGGTTTTTTTTTTCCTTTATACTGTAATAAAACTTGCAGTGAATGAAACATTATTCATCAAATGATACACTTCCTCGTGTCTGGCATTTGTTAACAAAATATATTTCTTAGTACCAGGTCTTTTGTTTCCGTGGTTTTTAATATTGCTCAGATTCCTGTTAACTTTCTTAAAGAACTACTTTAGAAGTCTCGTTTCCTTGTCTATATAATTTCTAAGACCAATAATAAGGCAAATATGAAATAGAGAAATGTAAACATTGTGAAATAAATGGTGACTTTAGGATGCTTTCATATCTGTGACTAAAGATTGCCGTTGCTGTCAGAAATCTATGTGTTAAAGAATTGAGGAGGTTGTGTTTAGGGTCCTCTTCGTAACTTCATTCTCCTACCTGGGTTTTCTTATACACAAGACTTAAATAGAGTTATGTCTTTTTAAATCTGGTTAAGTATATCCATTCTCCAAACCTCATTGATCACTTCTATGTTTTAGTCTCTTAGAAATGTTCCTTTGGGCCTGGTGTGGTGGCTCACATGTATAATCCCAGCACTTTGGGAGGCTGAGGCAGGTGGATCACCTGATGTCAGGACTTCAAGACCAGCTTGGCCAACATGGTGAAACCCGATCTCTACCAAAAATAGAAAAATTGGCTGCCCATGTTGGTGGGCACCTGTAATCCCAGCTACTTGGGAGGCTGAGGCAAGAGAACTGCTTGAACCCAGGAGGTGGAGGTTGCAGTGAGTCGAGATCATGCCACTGCACTCCAGACTGGGTGACAAGAGTGAAACTCCTTCTCAAAAAAAAAAAAAAAAAAAAAAGAAAGGAAATGCTTCTTTGACTCTCACTTCTCTTTTGAGATCCTACATTTTCAACCACCCATCTCCACTCAAGCACATTGAAAGGAGAGAGAGGAAAATGTAAGAGGGACAAGGAGAAGGAAAAAATTAAAAATAAACATCTTTACTGTCAGATATTTTAGTTGTATTGATTTACTTAATTCTCCCAGAAGCACAGTATGTTATTATTAATATGGCTATATAATTTATAAGCCAAACAGAGCTACTTTTGAGAGTAAAACAAATCAGTCTGAGTAATTAATTTGAGGTCATAGGTATAAAATGGAATTATCTCTGGCACACAAGTATAGCTGATAACCCTATTTATTATCTCAATTTGATTACGTAAAAGCTCTGGGTTAGAGTTTATTCAGTTTACTCAGGCCCCAGTGAGTAAATAGCAGAGCTATGTTTCCCATCTGTACCTTTCCAAAAGCCTAGGCCTTCTGTGCTTTACAAATCACTTTATAAGCTTAAAAATATTCACGGTGGCCAGGTGCGGTGGCTCATGCCTCTATTCCCAGCAGTTTGGAAGGCTGAGGCAGGTGGATCATGAGGTCAGGAGTTCAAGACCAGCCAGGCCAAGATGGTTAAGCGCCATCTCTACTAAAGATACAAAAAAAAAAAG
>NW_012113919.1:9308074-9313804 GCF_000951035.1 Colobus angolensis palliatus | reverse complement strand
TATATATATATACACACACACGCACACACACACACACACACACACAATGAGACTTTAAAACAATGTCTTTTCAGCTTTGATTAGTGTAGCAGTGGATTGAAAGCCCCATATTCACGTTTAGGGCTCCTACTCCTAGCTACTGGGACAATTCTGATGTTGGAAGCAGTAATCTATATTTTCATAAACATCAATACCATAGCTCTAATGTGCTATCCACTTACGTTCTGCTGTATCATACATGTAACTACAAAGTTTCTGGCTCCATCTCTCACTATCTCTTTTTCTTTCAGTTTCCTCTTCTAAAAATATACAAGTAAATAGAACCTACTCATATGGATTAAGGAAATTAATATGCAATTTTAATGGTGTCTTTACATAGTGCAGGTGCAATATATGTGAGCTGCTCTTCTCTCTGTAATAATTGCCTTATTCTCTAAAGAGAAGTGGCAAATGTATCACCTGGGGAAATCAGGGAACTGGCGAATGCAATTCCAGGGGCCAAATTCAGAAAAGCAGGCTAAGGACTTGTGAACTTGCAGACTTAGTAAGTAAAGGAGAGGTATGGGTAGATCACAGTCAGATGGTTTATTACTAAGTTGGATAAGTTCTGTTTCTAGTGTCCATGTACTTGCCCTGATTCTCAGGGGATTGTCAAAAGAGACAATTTTCTCCTATGTTTGCAGAAAGGCCAAAAGGTGGGGACAGAAGAGCTTTCCAGTTCAGGTTTTCTTATGTTTTAGTTTGTTATCCTGTTTAGGAACTTACAGGTTTTAATCTATCATAGGTAAAGTCTCATATTTGAGTTGTATGGTAGACTACATAACACTATATTATTCATGCAACTCTGCCAATATTTTAAGTTCTAAAAAAGTCACTTAAAGTGAGCTGGAAAGTAGACAGATTAACATTAACAAATATTATAAATATTAAATGGACCCTTGGCCTTTAACATTATTTTTTATAACATTGGTCAGATTAGGGGCAATATCTTTAATATCACTTCAATTTTAAGCATTATTTAATATCTTTCAAAAAAATAATTTAAAACTAAAGGTCGGATTTCTAAGGGACCTGTCAACGTTATTGCTCATATGCTAGGTTCTTCTGAGACTCTGCTAATGGCACCATGAAACAGCCATGTCGCAATCTTTGTCCTTTAGCACATGGTGAACAGAACTAAGTCAGTCAAAGAAAATTTTCAGCACCACTTAAAAATGATTCATGCTCTCGTTAGCAAAAGGCAATGTGATAGTAATAATAATAGCCATGAGAAATTATTTTTAAAATTTGTTAATTTTCTTTTTGTATGCTTACATCGGCCTATATGTAGCCTAGTGAAACTCATGATCTCCTTGTAGGAGAATCTGGAGCACAGTGTTTTTCTCTGAACTTGCATTCAAATTGCATTCAGTTCCAATGTTAGCCTCAAAGCATCTGTATCTGGCATTGGAAGATGTCTAAACAAGATATACCACCATACATGTTTGTTTAGTTAGTTTAAAATCAATAGATTTTAATATTTAGTCTTTACCCAAGTATATCTGTAGGACTACAATTTTGCATGAATACAAAATGTTCTCATGAGATATACAATTAACTTATTAACTTATTCACTCTATTTAATGAGTAATGGAAATGCTTATTACATATGAGATACATGGTATATATAATATATATACTATATCATATATGATCATTATATATCGATCATATATTACATATATTAATATATTATATAATGTATATCTCATATGATATATAATATATGTATATCATGTATCTCATATATATGCATACACATTATTCAAGGAATCAGCACTTGCTGGCTCATCACAGTAAACCAGTGATGTTCAGATTTGCTCTGTAGACTACCTGTATCAGAATCTACCACAACACTTATCTAAAATTTAGATTTCTTAGGTCCAAGCTATGTCAGTTGAAACGAAACTTCCCTCACTGGGGATACGGGATCCCAAGGGATTCTTCAGGCAAATATAACTTGAGAGCCACTGTAAGATCTACTGGAGAATGGGGTCTACGTTCTCATTGCCATGCTTTACCTTCAGCACGTAGTCGTTTTTTTATTGAAGTAGACAGAAGATCTATTTGGTAATTAAATTAGATGTGTTTATTCCACTTAGAAAAAAAGCTGGTTTTATAATGTAACTTGGCTTATTTTTCAAAAACAGGAATAGTGTCATCAAATGTGATGACTTTATTTCTATTACTCATGTCTATAATTATTATGAGACTCAGGGAGTACCTGAATACAAGATCATGGCTTTTTGTTTAATATTTTTAAATGCTTATATTTACAGTTTTATTTTTTATGCCTTTTAAATGTTTCCACCCCCAAGTGAGAAGATACACACACACGCATACACACAATTCATAAAACATATATATCTCATATGTATGCATACACATAAATACACACAACATCAAAGTTCTATTTGTCTATTTTTGTCTTACTCATATCTTTGGGAAATATTGACTGAAAAGGTAATATATTCATGTACAGTATCTAAATAATCCAGGTTAAAATATTAATAGTGTCCCAAATACTACTTTTGAAAATTACATTCTCTTCCTACACCGGAGATATTTAGAAGAAAAGCATGGTCCTGAAAACAGTAGATTAGGTAAATTTGTCATCAAAGAATGCTAGCAAAGTGTTATCTGCTTGAAATTACTTAAACATTAGTAGAAATAGAATTGTGAGAACTAAACTGCATACTAAAATTGATGCTGAACAAGCACCAGTCCTACATTTTAGAAACAAACACATATTTGTATAATTGAAACATTGACGTATCATGAACTTTCTGTATTACTATTTAAAACCTCTACCTGCTCTCGATTAAGGAAAACCTTACCATGCATTTTGTAGTCGAAACTTCTTTATTAAATTATATGATAGATAATTACACATTAACCTTGCAGATCAAACTGGCCCACACCATCCCTTCAACCTCAATCATTTGAATAAGCTGAAGTAGTTATCCTCATTTAACAGTAGTAGACTTCACCTAAGAGCCATCATTTAAGCCATACTTCCTTGGCATTTTCTTTCAGAGTCCTTGCTACCATCTTTTTATTTTCCATCCATTTACTTAAGAGGGCATACTGCAGATAGTGATAAGAGCAGCAATTCACCTTTGTTTCACCCTCTGGGGAATCATTTATGTGCATGCTGGGGGTGTTATCAGTTGTTTGCACTTGTTGTGCAGGCAGGCAATAGACTCTTAACCAGACTTTCCAGGAAATATGGGAGGTGAGAGAGGCATATAATTTACTCACAACAATAACAAAGTCAGCAGCACATTGTGGGTAGCAGATTGCCTTCTCTGGACTCAAATAACAGGAAATATTTTATCCTAGAATATGATTTCATGACTTTGAGACTCTATGAATATACCTATACATATATATACACACACACACACACACATTTAGCTTTATAACAATTTATAAAGAGTTATGAATGCTCAGAATGTATATATATGTGTGTGTCTATATATATATACATACATATATACACAAATGAATTTACATCACAGAACACTTGTTTTTTAGCAGGCAATCTCAGATATTAAGACAGTCAAACATTAAGTACCTGACAAAGTATAAAGATGTGTTTTTATATGGCAAAATGTAACTGTCAAAATTCAATTAGCTTTTCGCTATTTATGCAAAATGACTTATTATATGATTTTATCAAGATAATTTTAACCCTAGAAGTTTACCATTTTCCAGGTTTAAGAATGCCAAATGGTAAACAACGAAATAGACTTCGTGGTCTATTGCTACATTCTTGATGTAACAATTCAGCTACATCAAGGTGTAGCTGAATTCATGTTTATTCTAAAATCTTTATAGATTACATATTTTAAAAAACATTTATTTAAAAAAAAGACCTGTGGTAGATTTTAAGATCATAAAAGAACCTGGGTGCCAAATACATTAATGACAGGATGAAAAGAGAAAATATATTTTACTTAAACATATCAATATTTTTAACTGAATAAATGTATAGTTATTAGCATGTTATCTTTAATAATTCAATAATTAACCTGGACATCTTATAGTCTTTCTATGTCATAAATCTACAGGAGAAGAAAAAACATATAGATGCATATGTATGTGTACATATAGACACGCACATACATATATATGTTTTTAATCTGACAGCTTACATAAACAAAGACAAAATATTGTTCACTGTTCTGTAAACATTTTGGCTGATGCTTTTACTACTTCAATTTTATTTTGATATTTTTTGTTAATTTCGGGATAATAAGAATTTTTATATCTTCAGGTGTTAACAAGTTAATAATAAACTATGATAAATACAACTATGTTTTATTCTGCAATTACTAAGTAAATGAAGTATTACTGACTTGTAACAGAATAAAGAATAATATAGCTCTTGGCCGGGTGCGGTGGCTCAAGCCTGTAATCCCAGCACTTTGGGAGGCCGAGACGGGCGGATCACGAGGTCAGGAGATCGAGACCATCCTGGCTAACACGGTGAAACCCCGTCTCTACCAAAAAATACAAAAAGCTAGCCGGGCGAGGTGGCGGGCGTCTGTAGTCCCAGCTACTCGGGAGGCTGAGGCAGGAGAATGGCGTAAACCCCGGGAGGCGGAGCTTGCAGTGAGCTGAGATCCGGCCACTGCACTCCAGCCCGGGCGACAGAGCGAGACTCCGCCTCAAAAAAAAAAAAAAAAGAATAATATAGCTCTTAATAGAAACTGTCAATACAAACACGTTTGTAGATATTTAATCAAAACAGAATTGCTTTAAAATATTGTTGTATTTATGAGTAAGAAATTTTCCTAGAACAATTATTGATGTACTATTTTCTATGTTCAAATCCATTTACCATACAAACAATTCTCTTATCTGTTATTATATTGAAATAGAAAGGAACACACACACACACACACGCACTCTTTTATATTTTCTATAATGGAAAACTCTCCTTTCATCAAATGTTGTATACAGAGTACTTTATTTTACTTAATTTGTTTTCATATTTCTTACAAAATTATCATACATAAAAAGCGACCAAGTGGGAAAAGTATGAATATTTTGCCAAATAAGAATTAACGACATCACTTAATTGATTTAACCTTATAATGTGTAATTTAGATCAGCTTGTTAGATGGTTTGGTCATTTAAAATTCATATATTGGAAGCCATCAGCACTTTTCTGTAGCTTATTTTAACAGATGGAGATCCTCTACAGATATCCTTGACTGTAGTAGATGGAAGCTATTTAACTCTATGGAAAACATTTTGTAAAGAAACTGTGTTGTCTTTATATAACTTCAGTAACAGCTCTTTTCATATGCCATGTCGCATTTCTATTTCTGAAACAATATTACTACCTTTATGTGAAGACCGTTTTCTGGGTTATCTGTAGGATCTTTTGGGGAAAACACAGACATTGAAAGCAAATTACCATTAAAGAGGGAGAGTGCTAAAAAGTTAGGGTTCTTGGACAAGTTATCTATCCAACCACTCTTAATAATATAGCCTTGCTCCTTTATTTCTAAAAGTGAGAAAATGCTATACAATCGTAATGAGAGTTAAGTGGGAATACACATGCAACTCACTTTGTGTAGTGCACGACACACAGTGATTTATTAGTCCATATCCTCATCACATCATCAGATCAAATTGGCAGTGATATCTGGTATGTGATATCTCAGAAACTATATATTT
>NW_012113919.1:9293466-9307757 GCF_000951035.1 Colobus angolensis palliatus | reverse complement strand
TTCTTATGTACGTATGGAATATATTTTATTGACTTCCACATTGAAAAGGCTATTATTTCAGTTTGTAATTCTATATCACACTTGATGGTTAAGTGTGCCACATGAGAAATATTCCTGCAAAAAGAGCATTGGCTTTTAAAGAATTGGCTTTTCTCTTTATAAATGTTTTGTTCTGTCTTTTCCGCTAAAGGATGTGATTCAAAATGACAGTGTAGTAAAAAGGTCTTAACACAAAAACATGTAAAATTTCAGGGAGACGAATTTCTTATTCATTCAAAATGTGAAAACCTCTTCTTTCTCCTGGTTCAAAAATATCCCCCACCCGTTAGAGTTTCAGAAAATAAACAGTCCAAGTGTTCGTGTAATACAAGCAGAAAATAATTTGATCACAGTGATCTCTTTGATAGATTTCTTCTGCCCTCTCATTTCCCTGTTTACGAGTGGTGACAGCATATGCCATGATTTTTTTGCAAATGTGCTCTAAGATTTTAGAATGACATATAAAGAAAACTAGTAACTTTTATTTCAATATGATGTTAAACTGGAAGGAATTTGAACTTCTGATTTTTTGTTAAATCAGTTAATTTTGTTGATCTTCAGCAAGTTATTCTTTATAAGCCTCAGTTTCTTAACAGTAATAGGTGGAAAATAGTGATCTTAGAGTATTATTGTGAAAAGGTAATCAAGATAGTAATGATAAAGTTCTTGATGCAGATATAAATGCTTTAAAAGTTCCAATGCCAGCCAGGTGCGGTGGCCCACGCCTGCAATCCCAGCACTTCAGGAGGCCCAGGCAGGTCAGGAGTTCAAGACCAGCCTCAGGAGTTCACCTGAGGTCAGGAGTTCAAGACCAGCCTGACCAACATGGTGAAACCCCATCTCTACTAAAAATACAAAAATTAGCTGGGCATAGTGGCAGACCCCTGTAATCCCAGATGCTTGGGAGGCTGAGACAGGAGAATCGCTGGAACCTGGGAGGCGGAGGTTGCAGGGAGCCAAGATCACGCCATTGCACTCCAGCCTGGGCCACAGAGTACTCCATCTCAAAAAAAAAAAAATAAAGTTCCAATGCCCTTATCCTCCACATTTTTTGCAAGTACATCTCACAGACTTTCCCTTAGACCTGTAGATTCAACCTTGAATAAATGTCATGCAGGACTACTACTTTACTACTGTGTTCAGATACTCTTTCATTTGTTAAGATCTGAAAATGACCATCTTGTTTCAGTGGGAGTAAAGGACGCCATCTTGGCTTCCTAAGCATACCCTGGCTTCTTTGCCATTGAGCCATTGTCATCATGCCCCTTTGCCCAGTCTCTTTGTCAAGGCCTCCAGTCCAACTTCTACAAACCAGCCTTCGTCCATACCCACAAAGATTACATTCTTCCACTTGCTGTAACTTTGTATCCCTGATTTAAGAATCCTCACTGTCACTCATGTGAATGAGGATATTGACATTACCTAATAATACATTGGCTATTTCCTACACTCTAGATTGAACATATTTCATATGCACAAAACCCAAAACAGGACCCAAGTTCACAATGCCACTTTTTATGTATGAGCAGTCTCCCAATCTGTCCTCCTCAACTAGCTATTACAGCTTGCCACACTTAAATAGTTAAAAAAATAAAAAATTAGTGTTTTTAGAGTCGAGATCATATTAGTCACACCATATATTAGGGAAACAAATGCATTATTTCTTTCTCTTTTTAAATTTCTTTTTTCCTGTTTTCCTTAATAATAAAATAAGGAAAAGTATTCCTTTAAGACTCTCTGTGTTATTAATCATAACGTATTATATAGTAGCCAACTGTCAGATACATTTATATGCAAAAGTACAATTATTTCTTTTTTCTTTAATTAGTTATTTTAATTGACAAACAGAAATTGTTCACCTTTAATATGTACAACATGTTTTTAAATGTGTGTACTTATTGGCAGTGGGATGGCTCAGTCAAGCTAATAAACATATTCATTCAAGTATAATTATTTCTAATTGCCACTCAAAACATTTGGCCTTTAGACTTTCGGTCACTAAATTAAAACATTTCCATCAATAAAATATAGGTTTATGATTTTAAGAAAAAAATGACGAAGTAGTAAAATACGGAAAAACATATATAGAGCCAAAGGAATAAATAAAATGTTCATTTAGCTAAATATCCTCAATACTATAAATTTTAGTAGATGAACTCGTAAACTGTCCTGGAGTGGAAAGAGAAAAAACTGTGTTTTTTTAACTGTTTATGTAAATGACTGCCTAGTGACTTAATTAAGATCCTGTACAACCAGTGAGAGAAACATGTAGCTTCTGTATTCTAAGTCCTGGGGACACTGAAATGATCCTCGAAAATGCACCAGGAATAAAACAGGTAGTGACTGGTGTTAAATGTAATGCTGCAACAGAAAACTACATGTAACATGAGTGAGAACCCATTTCCAACAAGAAACACAGAGTTATAGAGAAGACATAGGTGTGAATCACTCTATTATCATAGAAACTATAGCAGTTTTCATATATTACAAAACTAAAATGAAATAACTAATCAGAACTAAAGTACTGTAAATAGTATAAATATCATACATAAAAATATTTGGAAATGATTCAACACACATAATCACTAAAGAGAAGGCACAGAACTCTAATGCTAATTATATTACATAGCATCTAATATGGTGGGATATGTGTCAAAACTATGAAGCTCCATATTACATTAGATTTGGCACATTTATATTACTTTCTCAGTTAATAAATATTATGGTAAGATCCCAAATTATTTTGAATATGTTACTTTAATAAAAATTGATAGCATAAGACCAGTACTTCAACTATTGGCTCATTATTTTTTACTAAAGTAACACTAGGCATGAATCTCATCAAAATGTTTAATTCTGAAGATGTATAATTTTTAATTAGCTTCTGCTTCCTAAAGACTAAGTGTCTGGAAAAATGATTTTCATTCCTGTAGCATTCAATGACACCATTACATTTTTTTAAACCACAATAATTTAGGCTTAGCAGGAAAGGTGACATACTTTTGGGGAATCGAGGTGGATTGTCATTGACATCGGTGAGAGTGATGTTGACTATTGTTGTTCCGGCTAATCCTCCAAGCTGTCCTCCCATATCCTTGGCTTGGATGAGTACTTGGTATTGTTCTTTGACTTCTCTATCCATGTTTGGCAAGGCTGTTCTAATGACACCTTAAGAGATGAAAGTAATAATGTAAAATAAGTATCACAAATGCTATGTGTTCTGAAATAAAATAATCTGCAACAACATGATTCTACCTAGAATCACTAACAGAGACATAATAGCTAAAATTATATCTTTTAAAAAGTGAGACATGCAAAATGTCCAATGGTTAGGACATAATTTAAAATATTATAGTAGCCACATAATAAAATACCATGCCACAATGAGAAATATGGTTAAAGAACAACATATCACCTCTAAGAAATAGTCATCATTCATAAGTAAACCAAGTTAGACATGATTTATATGCATGATCTTATCTTTAAAAAGAAGAAATCTTTAAAAATTAGAGATAAAAATATAAATACTAAAAATATGAAGTGGTTAAAATGAGGATGCAATTTCCAATTATTACTACTTTCTTCTTTGTTTTTCTGTTTATTTTCTAGGATAAAAATACTAATTTCTTTTCTAAAAATGCATTCAATAACTTCATTACATATTTTGTTTTGTCTTTCAGAATTCTCGTTAGTTATTTTAGCAACAGATATTTCACTAAGTTTCTCCAGCTTCCAGGACAGTGCTTGCCATTTACAAGGAACACAGTGAGTATATGCAAACCAATTAACTGAATGAGTGACTGGCTGAGTGAATGAATCTCTAAATAATTAAATTTATAAGTGTGAACTTTGCAGTACATGTGCATATTTACATACTGTCCTCATTTCCTGTCCTGGTGTCCAAGTGTAAAAGTAGTTTATATTCCTATTTATTCATAGTAAAAGAACCAAAACCTCCTGGATTATTCTCAAATAAAATCATGAATAAATTTCACACCAAATTTCAATCTTTAGTCAATGGTTTTAGGGAGAGATTGGACAGCATTTGTTTTAAACACAGCTGGCTTTAATAGTGTTGTTTCTTTCTTTAGGAAACATGCTACTTTCTTTAAGTAGCATATATAAATAATAAATATAATATCAACAAAAATAAGTCAACCGTCAACAAACATACAGAATCCAAATCATAAAACCAACATACATCCCCGTTTTACCTGGATTTTCTACTCTCTTAACAAACGCTTATTCAAATTTTATAATCTGAGATTTCTTCTGACTCTTGGCAGGAAATTGTTGCGGAAAAAGATAGCCTTCATTTATGCTGCTGCTACTTTATTCATCAATTTGTACTGACACTTTTTTTTTGTTTTTTTAAAGAGGGAGTTGCCTCTCTTGTTGCCCAGGCTGGAGTGTAATGGTGCAATCTGAGATCACTGCAACCTCCACCTCCCGGGTTCAAGAGATTCTCCTGCCTCAGCCTCCTGAGTAGCTGGGATTATAGGCATGTGCCACCACACCTGGTTTATTTTGTATTTTTAGTAGGGATGGGGTGACACCTTTTTAATCCAATGTGTTTGCCCTTTCTTCAGCCCAGGCTCCTGATGCTTCATTTCCAAGTCTCTTAACTAAGATTCTTCATCTCTACCTATGAGTGTTCTGGTTCTACAGACCTTAAGTTATGTGACTTCTGCCTGACTTACAAGGCTTATATTTTCTAGATAGATACCTGGGTTTGATTCATCTGCATTATGTGCTTGTCCTGTTGTTGACCGAGTCTATCTTAATTCATTTTCAATAAGAAAGTTATGTATATCTTTCTTAATTCATTTCTAGCATAAAAATTTCCAATATGAAAATTATTTCTATCACTATTCATCAATCTATTTCTATATCTATCTATCTATCTATCTATCTATCTATCTATCTATCTGTCTGTCTGTCTGTCTGTCTGTCTGTCTATCTATCTATCTATCTGGACAGAGAGACAGAATTGTGGAGTTGTTCCTTTCTGGTTATCTGCTGACCTAAATAAAAAAAAAAACTATATACTGGGATCTAGTTCAATTAAAACATTGAGATGCAAAGTTCTTTTCCCAAGATAATGCCATCAATTTTTGCTTAATTGTTGAGAAATTAATAAACAACAGGGTAGCTATGAAAAGAATAACTTCTTGAAAACGTTCTTCTCCTGCATTAAGATAAACTGCAATGTTTAAAGATTCTCATGTTAAATTTGCAGTTTGGTTTAGCACCCAGATTCCAACTCCAAAAAAAATACACACATAACTACACTATTTTTCCTCTGGAACAGCGGTATTTAAATGGAAGTGGTGCTGGGGCAGGGGAAGCACACCCTGGTCATCACTAGAAATTGACTTTCAAACTACATGTGCAATCCTTTCCTCTGTCTAAGTTCTACCTACCATCCAGTTGGTAGCATTACACTAATAGCAGGGCTAGAAGCAGTAGAGAGGTCACTCATAAGACACAGGGTACAGTAGGAGGGCAGGGCTGTGAGTGTGATGCAAAAGGTCTTGATAATTTTTATGAAACACTGGAAAAAATACATATCTACTCTTAACTCTGATAATACCTATTTTGTCTCTGTTCAATTGCATCTTAATGTTTTAATCTAACTGGATCCCAGTAGATATCTTTTTATATAGGTTTGCAAATAACCAGAAAAAATACAATTCCACAATTCTCTCTGTCCAGATAGATAGTTATAGAAATAGATAGATGGATAATGAGATAGTGACAGACCTTCTCCTAGCATCTATTTGGTGACCGTCACAAATGCAACTACAGACTCGAAGACTATCTTCCATAATTCCAAACTTCTTTCAAATGTTCTGCTGTATCTTAATATAAGTTAATTCTTATTATTACCTGAGACTACTGAGATAGATAGATAGATAGATTAAATTAGATTGATATGCTTTTTAAATTCATTTTCAGGAGCATAGCGACTGTATGAATAATGGAAAGCCTGACTTATCTAAGGTATAGATAACAGAAGTAATGTCAGGATTGATAACCTGAATCTTAGTCTAGGATCCATCATACCATTTCACATGAATAAATATATTTAAAGATGGTGTTTATTCAAAGAAATGACAAGTTGGTAGGGGATCATTTGAATAATGCAATTCACAGAATTATTATGTTACCTAGCCCCTATAAATAGAGTAAGAATTGTGAGGCTCCAACAAGAAGTGCCTTCTTTCCAGTCATCCACTCCTAATGGTCAAAGCTTGTGAGAAGATGCCACTTGAAGTACACACATTGGAGTGCTTAGGCTCCAGCTATTTCACTCTCTGCAGGTCCACTGAGCCCCTAAACTTCTCTAGACTTCTTGTCCTCATTCTCTCAGGTCCCCAATGAATGCCTGCCCAGTTAGTGGACATCTTTCTGGTTTCTTCCACTTTAGTCTTTTTTTTTTTTTTTTTTTCTTATGAAGTCTTTTCTGACTCACAGCATGGCTTCAGGAAGAAATGACTATACCCTCCCTAAGATTCAATCGTAGCATGTAGAATGTTTTAGTGCATTTTTTGATTTGTTGCCTATTTACCTTTCTTTACCAGACCGAAAGCCACTTTAGGACAGAGAGAAGTCCTTTTATTTTCTTTTCTGTTTCTGGCATCTAGTTAATGTCTGGCTCAGAATGATAAAGGACATAGAAAGAAATTATTTAGGCAGATAGTAAGAGAAAAGAGTCCTTGGTAAAATTTCCCTTTTAATAAAAAACAGCGCCCAAATCATTTCTTTTCCAACAAAGATCAGCCTGAAAAACTGAACTGCAGACATAGATAAGCAAGCTGGAAGCTTGCTCCGGGGAATGCCAGCAGCTGTGCAGAGAGAAAAGGGCTGCCTGGGAGCCAGGCATGTTCAACATGGAGGCTCTGTCTTCCCTTTTCTTTGTCACCACATGCACAGTAAAGAACTAGGCAACGTGGCATTAGCCAGGTAGAGAACCTGTCTTAATAAAAGGTTACAGTGGGGTGGCCAGATTTTCACATGCTGTGCAAATGGCACACCTAGCCCTAACCAGTTTTGTACACCTTATGCAAACAGTACACCTGGTCTGACCAATCTTTCGTGCCCTGCGTAAATCAGACATCACCTCCTCAAGCTTATCTATAAAACCTGCTGCATTTCACCACAAAAGCAGAAACCCTTTCGGGTCCCCTCTCTCTGCAGGAGATCCTTTTTCTTTTGCCTATTAAACCTCCATTCTTAACCTCACTACCTGTGTGTCTGCATCCCTGATTTCCTCAACATGGGAAAAGGAACCTTAGGAATTATCCCAGAGAATGATGCCACTTCAAGAGTATGTCTGTTTTTCTGTTTCTCTGTTCTTAATACAGAGAACAGAGTATTGTTCTTTTTCCTATGTTCTATGTTACTTTTTCCACCTATATGTACCATAACTTTTTAGTTCACTGTACATTTATTATTTTGTGATATCTTTTCTTTTTTATTCTACTCTCTGTGAATCATAATCCAAATATAGATTTTCTTCTCATTTTTTTCCTGTAGTTTCCCCCCGTCTTCTACCCATGCCCTAAATAATCCATTTCATTGATTTCTTTTACCCTGTAGCTATTTATTTTGCAAAAGAAGAAATTTGTTTTCTTGAAAAAAGTTGTTGTCTATTTTCAACTTATCACTTTTTTACTTTAGAGCTAAATACCTGGGAGGCAAGTCCAGGCATTATCTTAATCATTCTGAATAATGTCATGAAATAAGAAAATGGTTTTTTGTAGATAGCATATGACAAAAAACTTTTTTTGCTTTTCTCCACATTCTACAGATTTAGACCAGCACTATACGAACTTAGGGGACTGGCAGATGAACAATGGGTAAATGGCTTTATTCTCCTCTCAATGAGGTTTATAGTTCAAAGGAAACTTAGACTACCAGTCTGCTGTCCATAGAGCAGCCATGATGGTGAGGTCAGAGCGTAAGCCAGGTCACAGAGCTCCTCCACATCTTTCAGAATAAAGCCCTCACATAATCTTCACTTGCCTGCTGAACTCTGATCGTCTTTTCCACAACTCCTTCCCTCATTCACAGCAACCTTGCACACTGTCTTCCCTGGCCAGAAATGTTCTTTCCAAGGAGTGCTCATTTATAGTTCTTCCACTTCCTTTAGATCTTTTTTAAAAGTCATCTTCACAGGACTGTGTTGGCCATTCTATCCAAAATTTCTTCCTAAATTAATTTCTGATTGCTTCTGTAACAAATTACCACAAACCTACCAGACTAAAACAACATAAACTTACTATCTTACAATTCTAGATGTTAGGAGGTCAACATGGGGCACGGGATGGGTAGGGCTGTGATTTTTTCTAAATGCTCTTCATCTTCTAGGTGACAGCAGCACTCCCTGGCTCCTGACCTCCTTCCTCCTTCCTCTAAGGCAGTAGCAGCTTAGCATCTTCATATCTTTTTCTGACCCTTCTGCATCCTTCTTCTGCTTACAAGAACCCTTGTGATTACACAGAGTCTGTCCATATAATAAGAATAATCACCTCATCTCCACTATCTGTGATTAGAACCTTAATTCTTCTTTGCCATGTAACATATTCACAGGTCCTGAGGGTTAGGACATGAACATACTTGGGCAATCATTGTTCTGTCTACCATACATACTCTTCCTTAATATTTCATATTATTTTCTCTACTTTAGCATTCTTTCCTTAGTCTTTAGGCTATTGAAAATACTGTATATTTCCGTTGTTTATTCTGTTTGCTTTATGTTTCCCCAAATCGAATGTATGTTGATGAAGGCAGGGGCTTTTGCCTGATTTTTTTCTTCCCAGGAAAATGGCTAGCTAGCAGAATGCCAGGCATATAGTAGGCACTCAATATATATTAGTAAAATAAGTAAAGTAATGCATAATACTAGCTGAGGTAACACATGGAAAATAAGTGTTTATCCTTCAAGAGAGATTATGATTTAACATATTTCTTGTAACCTTGATCATTATTGACCCAAATAACTCATGATGTAATTTTGAAGGTGGGGTTATTAGTATTTACCTAGGGGTATTATAGCTATCGTATTAGGAAAATGTTGTTGATTAGACCTGAAAGAGATCTCTCCTAGTTAAATATAGACTCCAGTGTTTACCAAGTCATTGTTAACTGTTTTTAATAAAGATTTGGAGGAAACATTAACAACAGTATTTTAATGCACAGGTATGTTAGAGATAGCTAATAAGTTGAAGGATAAAAAGAGTAACGATAGTACTCGAAACTTAACTTCAGCAGTGAGAATTTAAGTTTCTGTTTTCAATTCCATGGCTCAGTTATATTAAAGTTATGAGAGACCAGATTCTGCATTATTTTTTTGTGAAAAGTTACCAAGTTTCATTTCATTTTAGTCTTAAATTAGCCTAAAATGTAAAATGGATTTTTAGAAAATACGAGTACATTCCTGAATAATATTTATTCAAATGTTATGTTCATCATTGCACAGATTAGGTATATGATTTTTTAAACTTTTTGCTAATGTATCTGAAGGACAAGAAGAGTTATCAGGTTATCTTCAGTAAGAAATTTAGAGGCCATATTGTCCAACTTCCTAACTGTACCATGCCTTAACTCTCCTATAGGACTCATGAGTCACTTCCTCCAAGAGCATCTTCCTCCCGAAGCTCTCATCCCTTCAGTCAGTCTAGTGTCCCGTAGTAGCATTATGTATCAGAGAATGATATACCAGAAAACTCACATACAATCTTCTGAAGACCTCATGAGCTCACCCTACTAGACAGGGATCTACCTGATGACCTACTTGATTCATCGTAGTCTCCCGACAACAAAGGACCTGTGAGGTCATATGTTATAGATACATGTGCATCAAATGACATAATCAAATCCAACACCACCAGTTCATTACTCGTCATCTGCTTTAACTCATCCGGTAATGTGAAACTCACAATCTAATGAGTTATCACTCTTATGTATGGTATTTTTCTTATCTTTTTATACATATGTATATATATGGAGCTAGAATTCTTTCTTCCTCTAACTCACACTATGCATTGATAGCTCTTTTCCTCTCAAGCAGCACAGAATACATCTAGTTCCTCTTCTACATGACAGCTCTACAACTTGCTAAAGGCATATATCGCATCCCTCTGGAATATTTTCCTTTCAAGCCCAATGTTCTTAGTTCTTTTTGCTGATGTGTTCATCTCATGATTTCTAAAATAAAGTACATGGAACTCACCCAGAATCTACTTGAAGTCTGACAATGCAGAATACAAGAAAATGATTGCCTGCAGTGCATTCCTGGGCATGAAATTTTACTACACAATCATAATATTACAAAATAGGTAACAATATGTGCTGATTTATCTTAATAACTATTTACTTCCTTGACACAGTTTTCTTTCCTTATTATTATTAGCATCTTTTGATTTCCTTGCTTTGCTATCCCATCATTAATTCTTGCCTTAATGCTCCCTGGCAACTTATTCATTCTGGCAAAAAGTATTAAAAGGGTGACTTCATTGTGTAGGAAAAGACTCTTTTATTTTGCCCTTAAAGAAAGAAGATATAATTTCTTTCACTAGCACCAACTGAGATGTCTTACTCAGTTCTACAGATTTTATTCTGAATTAATATCAAAAGATTGCTCCATCCCCAAGTGACCCAGCAATCCCTTTTCTGGGTCTATCCCAAAGGAAATGAAATTATCACCTCATAAAGATATCTGCATTTTCATGCTTATTGCAACATTATTCCCAATAGTCAACATATGAAAACAATGTAGCTGTTCATCAGTGGACAAACAGAATAAGAAACTGTGGTGTACACATATAATGGAATACTATTCAACCTTTAAAAAGGAGATCCTGCCATTTGCCACAACATGGATTGGCCTGGGGGACAGTGTTCTAAGTGAAATAAGCCAAGCACATCAACAAAAATATTGTGTGATCTTATTTATATGTGGAATCTAAAAAAAGGTAAAAGATTATAAGGGTCAGGATATGGGAGAGAAAATGGGGAGATATAGGTCAAAGGATACAAAATAGCAAAAATACAAGATAAACAAGTTAAAAGATCTAATATACAACATGAGGACTAGAGTTAACAATAGTGTATTGTATTTAGGATTTTTGCTAAATGAGTAGATTATAACTCTCTTTGCCATGAGGAGGAGCCTGGGGCAGTTGGGGGAGAATGAATTAGTAAGATGATGGGTAAGTTAATTTGTTCTACTATAGTAACCATTTATTATGTGTGTGTGTATCTCTTATAACATCATGTTATAATATGGGATATACAAAATAAATTTTTTAAAAGAATGTTCAAGTCATAAGCATAAGTATGTGTATAGTATCATAAAGTGTTAGCTCAAAATATAAAGTTATTGGCCCATGCTTTAATTTTAATAGGAAGCTTTTATAACACCAACATATTTTAGAAGACATACAAGAATAATATCGGTCAAGCTATAGGAGGAGGTTTCGTTGGGAGATAGACTTGAAGATAATTATCTCTGAATGAAAGGTTGAGAGACTCAAGAGCAAAAATATTGGGAAAGTATTCGTCATGTGGGCAAACTTTATCATGTTTCCCTAAGCAGAATTTAGAACAGGATCACACAGCAAGAAATATCAGAACAGGAAATAAAAAACTTTTAAAGTATCTCCTGCAACTCTCTTCTCACTCAATTGGTTTTTTAATATGAATTCTATAAATACATGTAGAAACGTGTAAAATAATCATTTGTAAAGGACATATTTTTGACAATACATGTAAATTAAGAGATATGGAGGGAAATGTTTTGGCTAGATGGTGTAATGGTTTGACAAAAATGTAAACGTACTTAATGCAACTGAATTGTCCACTTAAAATGGTAAAAATGGTCAATTTTATATAGCGTATATTTTACCTTGATAGGAAAAAAGCAATTTTATAGATTAACAAGAGGATATTGAAGTAAAATAAAATTACTGTATTCTCAAGTAGAGCTTAGATCATTTAGAATACAGCATACCATTACCATATGATGTGAAATACGGCAATACCTAGCTACTGAACTCAGACCAGTTATTTAGAATCATTTAGGGAAAATGTAAATGCATTAACAGAATTTTAGTAATAAATTAAGACATAAGAGTTCGTCATTTATACTAACATTTGTTTTCTTAAATGGAGCTACTCTATTATCAAAACTATTGAGATGTTCAGCATCCTGATTTCAATCACTGAATTAAATATTATAATATTTTTGCTCTTATTTAATGTTTTGTAGATTATAGAGGTTTATAAATATTTTATAAACATTAAGTGAAATAATTTATATAATAAAATAATACAATATGTTAATATAAAAACATTTTAATGCTTTATAAATGTTAAGAATAATAAAGATAATTGTTTAATGTTTTATAGTTGTAGCTACATGTTGAGTGCTTTAAATGTCATTTACTAATCATCTAAAGCATATAAATGAATGCGTTTGGATTTTAAGTCAGAGTAAACTATTTCATAGTTAAGACAAAAAGTTGTTGAATGAATGATTTTTAAAGAACTATTATTTATTGGTTTATTTCATGGAATAAATGAGTTTATACTGTTTAGAACGTATCAGTTTATATTGTTTAGAAATAAACTTGCCATATCCCCTTAAAGAGAGATGCTGGGAATGTTTGTCAAACAGCAGTATCAATACAGAAATCTTTTTATTTTCTCATTTCAGATGAAACACAAAATGATCTCTTTATCTCTTCATAAATATTTAGGCACCAGAGGTTTTGATGAAACTTTTCAGAGTTGTTTTAAGCTGTTTTCTACACTCAAATGTGGAAAATTTCAGATAATATTAGTTTTTCATGCATTTTATTTAATAACAGCAAAGAAATCATAAAGGGAAGCTATATGGCTGGAACAAATGGAGACTATTTCTGAGAAATTGCAATTATCCTTGATTTTTTATTTACTCTTATCTACCACAAGGTGATAAATTTGACAAAAAGTCTTCTTAATGGTTTCTGTGCATGAAGAGCTAGTTTTCATTCTCTTAATGAAGTGCTTCATCATCCACTCTTTTCCTGCCTAGTGGTCTGAGGCATTGTTAATATCAAGACTTCTGTCTCCAGTGAAAATCAATGCTTCAAAAATCTATTACATAGCTTACGACAGAATTGTTTCACTCTTAGTTCTAAATAATAAGCATTATATAAAACATAAATACAAAATTATAAAAGTTACATTACATATTCACGTACTGTATGGTAAAACAAACTTGTTAAAGATACTAGAATATATTGAAAGTTGATATTGGCCAAGTGAAATCAAAGGAAGAGTATGTTTTTTGGCTCATAAAGTTGTTTGGTATTCATTTGACCATAACAATTATATTCTTAACCCATTCTTCATGTTTAAATTTATCTTTGTTTGATTTTTATCTTGCTTTTTAAAGGTTAGATATGGTTTCACCTACAGTTATTTCACCAATATTAAATGCTTAATGTTAAGTCCTTAATTCTCTCTAAGAGAATACTCACTCTTATTCTGAGCATATAAACTCACCTACTTTATATAGAGTTTATCATTGTAATCCAATGAGTGATCTTTAATACTCTCTTTCTTCACCAATCTCTATACACATACGTTTCTCATTCTTTTATTCCTCTTGCCTTTCAGGAATATTCTTCATAGGCTGAAGGGATGGATCTAAGAGAACTGCATTGTCCATACTTCCATTTCCGGTCAGATTACCCATTATAGCACAACTCAAAAAGATACACAACTATACAAGAAAAAAAAAATAACCCATAGTGGCACCATCTGATGAAATGAAATATTTTAGATAATTTTCCTTCATTATTTTAATATATTCTGCCTATTGTCCAGGCCTTCTTAATTCCTCTGGAACTAAGGAATTAAACAATAAACTTCATTGGACAACTTCCTCAATCTTTTTTTTTCAATTTACCCCCTTTTTCTACAAAATAAATATAAGATTTTTTTCACAGCTAAAAAATAACCACAAAAGCTCCTTTTAGATGGTATTGCTAAACATTTTCTTATCTTTACTGCCATATTTCTTGAAAAATCACTTGCATGGTAAGGTGTAATTTTCTCATCATGCACTCACTTTTAACATTTGACAGACTGGCTTTTATTCTCCAAAACTCTATCCAAATCAGAGAAGCTTTTTTGTCCTAAGCCATTCTGGATTCGCTTCAGTACTGATACTCCCTTCTTTTTTTTTTTTTTAATTTTTT
>NW_012113919.1:9281070-9292965 GCF_000951035.1 Colobus angolensis palliatus | reverse complement strand
GCAAACTCATCCTTTTTTATGGCTGCATAATATTCCATGGTGTATATGTGCCACATTTTCTTAATCCAGTCTGTCACAGATGGACATTTGGGTTCCACGTATGTTTATTGCGGCACTATTCACAATAGCAAAGTCTTGGATACTCCCTTCTTAATGGATCTCTTGAAGGACTGACGCTGTCCTTACTACACTCTACCCATTTTTTAAGGTTTACATTAGGGAGTGACTCCCTGTTTTAGTTCTTTAATTTTTGGATGACTTCTGCCCCCTATTGGCTTAATGAGGAGGATAAGAAATTAAGAGAGAATGGCAGGTTCAGTTGACAAAAAGTTTTGCAGATTTTGCACTTCAACTTTTGTTAAGAAACATCAATAGACCTTATGTTTCCAGGCAACATTAATACATAATTGTTAATTAACTTATATCTAATTAGTATACCAGATTTTTACACATACCTCTCAGGAAGTATCAATTATAAAATGTTTAGCTTATTTGAATGTATAGTGTCTGAAATGTATACTTTTCAAATGCATGTTAGTATTTAAAAATTAATTTACAACTTTAAAAGGTAACTTATAAGTTCAGTAAGAGAACAATTTTCCATTATTTTAAGTTCACATAATACATCATATTAAATTCAGTTTGCAATATGTTCTAATGTAGTATATAATCATTGACAAGATAACCATCATTGTGGGATTTCTGCTTCAACTGTGACATGGAAGACTTACTTTGATCACTGGTCAAGTTGCCGAGTCTTCTTAGCAAAGTATTCAATGTTCAGATATTGATTGTTTAGAAATAGAACGGCTTCATTTATTTAAAAGGAAAGACAAAATATTACACGTGCATAGCCTCCTCCCCTTCGTATGCTACTCATATTATATTTGAATTTGAAAACTGCTATTTTTAATTAACAGTGGGACTGGATTTGAAGACATAGGCAAACAGAATCAATGATTTTGGTATTGCAAGATTGTCAAGTCTCTCCCTTCTCCCACTATAAGCATAAGTGTCTATTAATCTAAACCAAGCATTCATAACCCTTATATATATAGCAGTAGAAGCTCCAGGATGTTCCCATGTGTTGTTAAAGCCCAAAACTAAATATAACCGAACCCATCCAATAAATATGAAATGAAAAGCTATTATAGCTGGAAGAATTTTTTTTAAGTAGACTTTTGAAAATTTTAAATAAGACCAACAATGACTGCCGACCTAACAAATTGGAACTTTATAAAGATATATTAAAAGTTTTATTTTACACAAAGTTCACTTAAATGGAAATCGTTCTTCAGCAGCAAGGTAAGATCCCATCTTCTTTGCTTAATGCACATTGCACTGAAGCTTTATGGCTATATTAGAATATGCAACTCCCCATGCCAAGATTTAATTAAAGTTTAAATATTTGAAGGGCTGGTGATAATGTTGCCTCTAATAAAAAATTTACCTGTCTTGGGATCAATAGAGAAATAAGGTTGTCCCTGAAGAATGCTGTAAACGACTCTGGCACTGTTTCCATAGGTCGGGTCATCTGCATCTGTGGCCTTGACCTGGAGTACATATGCACCTGGAAAATAAGACAATATCACTCCAGCATTTTTGTTTTACCTCTTTCAAGGTCATGTCTCTTATCTGCTGGACTCGATTTTCCTTTGGAATTTGACCTATGTCAAGTATGCCATGAGTACATGATGTCACTGAGGATAGTTTAACCATTATAACCAAAATGTTGAGCAATTATATAGTTGTTAGTGCAAATCACAACTTTAAATATATATTTTAAAAGCTGTGTCCATTTTCAGGAGATGGACCATTGAAATGAAAGTCATCATGATACCTTTATTGACTGGCCCACCAAAGAAAGCATGGACACCACTTATATTATCTCATCTGCTTACTATTGATGTTTTAATTTTATGATTAGGATATCAATAGAGAGACTAAAAGGTTTAGAGTGCACTGAACATTAGAGGTTGTTAAGTAATTTGCAATTGCAATTTAAAAATTAACAACTACCTACTAGCATCAGGAAGCCTTTAATTAGGAAAGGAATATTTGATAAATTGAGAAACTATAAAGAATAGCAAAATAGCTATAAGAGCACTTCTTTGCCTCAAGATTGAATGAACCTAAAGATTCAGTGACACAGGAAGACACCACAAACAATCAAATGATCTGCAGTTTTCCTAATTTTTTTTTGGCATGAGTACATTTTTTCTGTACTAAAAGAAGTTGAGGAGAGCTTTTCTCTGTGTTTTCCTTATCTGTTCATAAGCATATTGAAATCAGTCTCTAAAAATGTGTAAAGTGAGTATCTCTTCCTAACGTCCTATTCAATGTTACTATTCTGAGTTCAGAACAAAGTGAAATCAAAAGTACCCAAATTGTAGCAAATAAAATAGACATATATATGTGTGTATATATATACATATATCTCTATATCTCTGTATACATACATACACATACACTTGTGTACATCCAAATTTATACAGTGAGTAGAACTCCCTTAATCTGTTGGAGGCACTCAAAGTAACTGTTCTGTTTGGGGAAAATAGGATTGTGCCTTTTCATTCAATTACTCATTCAGCCTTTTCTCTAAGAGTACAAATTTGGAACAGACTATGTCTTCTTAGATTACTATAGAAGCTAAAAGAATGAATTACTTTTTCATTTCTACCATTTTCTTTTAATAAATGTTAGACTTGTGACAAGAGTAAGAAACGATAACTTTTTGTAGACATTCAATGCCAAGGTCTTTCAGTTTAAAATGGTTGAGTGAATCTTGGCTTTATTAACAGAGGAAAAATATATTACAGCAGCCTTTCCCAAGAAAAGAAACTTTTAGAGGGAACTTTTAGAGGGAATGTAGATAAACATTACTAGGAAGTCAGGAGTGAAGACTAATATTATCCATCATCATCACCATCATCATCATCAACATCATCACTATCATTAATCACAATTTGACCCATGTTTATTTCTATGAAGCATTGGGTACCTGGATTAAAGATTCATTAAAACTACCTTTCTATAATGCTATAGAAATCGACAGTTTATTAAGAGTAAAGTCCTCTCTTCCCAACAGTATTTTCCTCCAGAATATTCATCAGGATGTTTACTATCCCTCCACTATACATGTGTTACATAGGCAAAGTCTACAAATATTCACTGCTGCCCTAATTCTGGATATAAATATTACAGTTGAAAAACTATACATTGTTCTACACGTTGGATATATTTGAAGAAAAGGAAAGTATTATATTTAGTTACAAATAGGAAATTAAAATACTTGAGAAATAAGAAATATTTAGTGACAACATTAATAAAATTTGCCAAACTAACACCACATTGCAACGTACAGTGGGGAAAGCAAAGATGAACACGTATTGTCTTCACTTTTACATTTTTGTTTTTAATGTTTACATGAACCTCCACTATGCTGAACAAATATTTTCTTCTATTAGTTGTATTAAATTGTTTACGTCAGTTATTTTTAAAGCTCAAATATTTAAAGGAGTGAATTGGGAAATCATTAATGCATCGAAGTTGCAAATATTTTTTCATACAACTCCACTTTGTGCTACTTAAAAGGATCACTGGATAGCAAGAATAACTGTATTCCTATCACATTTCTTCAGTTGTATCTATAGAATTAAAAATAATTGTCCACTGAATTACAATATAGGTTAATCCTTCTTTAGTGAAAGAGCAGATTCCAACATAAATTCTCCAAAAGTTCTTAAAGATTGCCTTTTTGGGTGTTTACAATAATGCAGTTAAACACCAGTACACCAGCTTGTTTTGTCAGCTGCTTCATGACTGCCACCAAACTCATGCAAAAGACAGAGATTTTGTACTCTTTCCATTAAGAAGTCTCGGTCAGTTGCCTGGAGTATGAAAATCTCCGAGGACTACCTTTTTCAGTGCTTGGATAGCACACCAGCTGTTCCTGACACTATTAAACACTAAATACCCAGGAGGTAAGAGCAGGAGGTTGTGGTTGGGGCATGTTTAATGTGCCACAAGGAAGTAATACAGTCAATGATTTGCAAAGAATCTGAAGTAGTCTTGTATGTAGCAGTGAGCTTGAAATTTATTCTCTTATCACTTGAATCCAGGGGATGACAATATAACCACTCTAAATGGTTATATCTGCAGAGAGAATGCAGCTCATAGAGAAAACACTCTTGTATAAGTGGTGAGAGCCAGAGTGCAGAATTTGCAATGGAGAGTTTCAAGTCACTTCAAGTTCCCATATAACACTGCTTTGATCAGTAACAAATTAGTGTATTTTTAGTAACAGTTAAAGCCAGCACTAAAAGTTATTTTATAGTAATAACTAAATTCTATATCTTATACTGTCACTCAAAGGGAATAAATAGTTATAAAACTATGATAAAGCAAAGAAAAGATAAATGGATCACTGAGTATGACAAAACTATGATGAAGAGGCATCAGGAGATGCCCACATGATATAAACTCCAACTAAATAAGTGATCACTAACATTTAAATGACTATGAGTTAGAGTTCATATGAGATCTGATTTGGATACTGTATTGCTCAGCTCAGGCTACAGTAACAAAATACCACAGACCGGGTGTCTTAAACAATAGAAATCTACGTTCTTATAGTTTTGGACACAAGCAGTTTGAGATCAAAGAGCAAAAAAATTGGGTTTCTGATGAGAGCTCTCTTCCTAGCTTCTCACTGTGTTTGCACATTTCCTTTCCTCTGTGCTCAAACAGAGAGACGGAGAGAGAGAGAGAGAGAGAGAGAGAGAGAGAGAGAGAGAGAGAAAGAGAGAGAAGGAAAGAGAGAGACAGAGACAGAGACAGAGACAGAGAGAGACAGAGAGAGAGAGAGGAGCTCCTCTCTGGTGTATCCCCCTTTTTTCATAAGGCCACAAGTTCTATTGGACTAGGACCCATCCTTAGGACTTTATTTAACCTTAATTACCTTCTGAAAGGGTCTATCTCCAAATACAGTCACATTCACGGTTAGGGCTTCTACATATGAATTTCAGGAGGATTCAGGTCAGTTCATAACATATAATTTTAGTATACAGATATGTATATGTTAAACTACACGTGGAAATTAACAACTTAGTAAAGCATAATTTATTTCTGTGTTGTAAAATTATAGTCATAACATAAGGTAATCTCAGTATTTTGCAAACAAACATTCATATCATAATAAAATTCTGATAAATAGACTTATTAAACAGGTATACATTACCTAGATGAATTAATTTAAATTTAAGTCAATATTTTTTGTACAATTTATGTTGAAAACACTAATAAAAAGTATGGCGTTTCACTTTTTAGATCCAATTTTGAGAATTCATACATATAATATCTTATATGGGCAGACAATATATTTGAGAATTCACACAAGTAATATCCTATATGGTCAGACAATACATTTACACAGACACAAATGCACAAATGATTTAATAGTTTGTAATTACTCCACTCCAGTTAGTGAGCGTATGAAGTGCTAGGCACACTATCCAAGATGCTAGGGAACCACTATGAACAAAAGTGAGAGGCCAGCTCCTGAAATCTTATATCCCATCTAGAAGGGAATGGGAGGAGAAACAGATTCGAGGTGAGAGACTTCCATATAGTAATCAGGAAAAGCAATTTTGTAAAATCTCATTTATATAGAGACCTGAATAATTTTTTTTGCATTTTCTTTTTCCGCCTAATTTATTTATTCTTTAATGGACAATATTGTATGTATTTCTTGTGTAGAGCATGTTTTGAAATATGCATACATTGTGGAATAACTCAACTGAGCTAATTAACTTATGCATTCCCTTACATATATGTCACTTTATGTAGTGAGAACACTTAAAATCTACTTTCCTAGCAATTTTCAAGAATACAATACATTACTATTAGCTGGAGTCACCATGTTGCGTGTTAGACGTCCAGAATTTATTTCTCCCATCGAACTGAAATTTTGTATTCTTTGGGCAACGTCTCCCTAGTCTGCCCACTCAGTTTCCCCTAACCACCTGTATTAGTCTGTTCTCATACTGCTGTGAAGAAATACCCGAGGCTGGGTCATTTATAAAGAAAAAAGATTTAATTGACTCATAGTTTAGTATGGCTGGGAAACCCTCAGGAAACTTACAATCAGGGTGGAAGGTGAAGGGGAAGAAAGGCACCTTCTTCACAGGGCAGCAGGAAGGAGAATTGCTGAACAAAAAGGGAAAAGCCCCTTCAAACTGTATGCAAATGCACTCAGTATCATGAGAACAGCATGGGAGAAACCGCTCCCATGATCCTATGACCTCCACCTGGTTCTGCCTTCAATCCAATCAGTTCTCCAGAAGGTTGTGTATGCTCTGAATCAGTGTCCAATATATGGTACTGTTTCTCCCATAACCGGGATTCACCAGTCTAGGAATCAAAGGGTGGACACAGTACCACTCACCATCACCCCCTAGTGATCCACTAGCAAAATTCTTGCTTCCTGTTTCTGTGACATTACATTCTGCTGGCCTAGTGGTCTTAGTTCCAGAGGGGGAAATGCTGACACCAGGAGACACAACAACGATTCCATTAAACTGGAAGTTAAGATTGCCACCTGGCCACTTTGGGCTCCTGCTAACTCTAAGTCAACAGGCTAAGAAGGGAGTTACAGCGTTGGCTGGCGTGATTGACCCAGATTATCAAGATGAAATCAGTTTGCTACTCCACAAAGGAGGTAAAGAAGAGTACGTGTGGAATACACGAAATCTCTTAGGGCATCTCTTAGTATTACCATGGCCTCTGATTAAGATCAATGGGAAACTACAACCACCCAATCCAGGCAGATACAATTGGCCCAGACTCTTCAGAAATGAAGGTTTGGGTCACTCCACCAGGTAAAAGAAAACATGACCTGCTGAGGTGCTTGTTGAAGAAAAAAGGAATACAGAATGGGTAGTAGAAGAAGGTCATCATCCATACCAGCCATGACCACATGACCAGTTGCAGAAATGAGTACTGTAATTGTCATGAACACTTTTTCTTTATTTTGTTAAGAATATGTTTGTGCATGTATACATTTGTACTAAGAAAAATATCTTCATTTTCTTTATCATGTGACACAAGATTTATTGAATTCATATCAGCATTAAGTACTGTTAACTTTCTGTAATAGCATTTAGATTAAGGATTAGCATGCTTTGGGTTATACAAGGGATAGCTGTATTATGGTAGGTGTAATTATGACCTTATTATTGTCTTTATTTGGAGATTATGTATGACTTCAGGAGACGTGTATGCCTTAAAGTTGACAAGAGGTGGACTTGTGATGCTTAATATTGAGTGTCAACTTGATTGGATTGAAGGATGCAAATTATTTTTACTGGATGTGTCTGTGAGGGTGTTGCCAAAGGAGATTAACATTTGAGTCAGTGGACTGGGAGAGGCAGACCCACCCTCAGTCTGGGTGGGCACCATCTAATCAGCTACCAGTGCAACTGGAATAAAGCAGGCAGAATAAGGTGGAAGGAGTTGACTTGATGAGTCTTCTGGCCTTCATCTTTCTCCTGTGCTAGATGATTCCTGCCTTCAAATATCAGACTCCAAGTTCTTCAGCTTTTGGACTCTTGGACATACACCAGTGGTTTGTCAGGGGCTCTCAGGCCTTCAGTTACAGACTGAAGGCTGTACTGTTGGCTTCCCTACATTTGAAGTTTTGGGACTTGAACTGGCTTCCTTGCTCTTCGGCTTGCAGATGGCCGATTGTGGGACTTCACCTTGCGATCTTGTGAATCAATTCATTCCTTAATAAACCCCCCTTCATACATACATTAATCCACTAGTTCTGTCCCTGTAGAGAACCGTAATACACCACCATTCTACTCACTGCTTCTGTGAGTTTTAATTTCATGCAGAGGCAGCTCTGAGTAAAAGAGGTTCTAGAAGTGTTGAGGGAAACCTCAGGAAAATCAGAGCCACCTTCACTGTGGATCAAAAATCAGATGGAAGAGGTGGCAGAGAAAATGGTCATGTATGACTTTTTAGGCCACTGTTAGGACTCCTGTGGGATTTAACTACCCTTTCTGCATTGACTTATCTTTATCTCATTATCTCTATCTATCTAGTATACTTACCCACTAAGCTGTATTTCAGTTTTTATTAACATGAAAGAGATATAACTAACTACACATTAATTTTTCCCCAATACAAAACAGAACCTTAGTATACTTGCACCCAATTTATACTTATTGTATGGTGCAATTGCATTAATTTAAAATTACATGAAAGCTTAACAAAAATAAATATATTTTGACTGAGAATGTAACAATGTGAGTAGTACTTTACAATTTGTAATGACTATTTGATTTACATAGTATTTTCATCTCTGATTAAATTTTGTTGTTTTCCAGTGTAATTTCTTGAACCTTATTTTATTCATTAAATATACTGAATGGGTATTTTATAAAAGCACATAAAAATCCATCTCACAATTTTTAACCAATTTCTTTTCCGTGGACACTTTGTTAAGAGGATTTTGTTTATTTTCTCTATTACAAACAATTCTGCTATTGGTAAATTCTTACCATTGCCAAAGTTGGATCAAAAAGCATATAGATTCAACATATTGAGCTGCATTGTCAAGGTGACTACCAGAAATTTTACTTCTTTACATTCCTATCAACAAGGTATATTTTCTAACATTCTCACCAGCACATATCCTAATTGTCTGTATTTTTTATTTTATGCTTGAACTTTAACAGCATATGGTTTTTGGTCATTTCTATTGTGTGTATGTGTGTGTGTGTACAAGCTGCACTCTTTCTTAATCTACTTTTTTCATGTGTTATATCTGTGTCTATCTATTGAAAGTTTAATTTACTAACTTATTTTTATTTGGTTTCATTTTTACGTGGTAACTTTAAATGGTTTCCTTTTGTGTGAATGTGTTTATATCTATGTGTGCATGTGTGGTATATATACCTTAAAAGCCATTATCCTTTAGGTGTGTTTGGTAAAATTATGTGGGTTTTATTGTTTAGTCTTCTGAATTTCCATACAATGAGCATATGGGTTCTGAAGCCCAGACCAGGTGAGCCACCTTAATTTCATGATATAACTACAGAGGGCTTGCTTCTGCTCTTTTATGTATCATGTAGTAATCATCCCTTATTTATTTGATTTAATTAAGACTAATAAGATAAAGGCTTGGGATACATTTTAAGAATCATCTGGCACAATGTTTCCATTTTACAATCCAATGCTCGAAGGCCAGAGATGTTGAAATCATTCTTATTTTTACTTAAAGACATTCTCGTATAAAGTGGTAGCAAGGTGAGGGTGGAACTGAGCCCCACTAACTCACAGTTTCAGTTAAAGTAGTCATGAGTTTGTTAATTCATTCATGTCTTCTTTCAATCAATTTTGTTAATTCATTCATGCCTCCTTTCAATCAATAAGTATTTACATTTGTATACTATACACCAGATGCAACTTCCAATGAACAATAAAAAAGTATGTTACATAATTATTTATTTTGTAACATGCTACTTCTAGTGTGACATTTTTGTATTCAATGTATTATTTACACTGGGAGCATTAAATAAACTTGGTAGGAAGACATAGATAATAGATAAATATAAGCAGATTATATTTAATGTATGGCCTCTAGAAAATGTTTTTAAAATTTTCCATATGTATAGGAATATTCCAGTAATTGCATATGCTCTTGCTTTTTGTCACTCTGTTATTGTCTTAACAGGTTGAGGTCCTCACCTTCTCACAACTGGAAAGTTGAAATGAATCCTATCTGCTTTCTCCTTCAGCCCCTTCAGTTCCTTTAACATAGGAATAACGGCGTCTTTGAGCCAATTCAAAAGATTGATCTTATTACTTTCACTGATTACAAAAATAAAATGGAAATAAACAAAACAGAACAAAAACATATAAAGCTCTAATGAGTTTCTTTCCCTATTTCTAAAAAAATCATCTAAACTCGTTGACATGCTAAGAACAGCGTGACATGAATAGATTTCAAATGTGCCTTGCAGATTAGATTCCAACTGTGCTGCCAGAGACCCCATGCGGTAACAACTCATACTTATTTACTGTTTATGATGAGGCTCTTTCACGCCTCTGTGCTCTTGAACAGGTGATTCTGCAACCTGGAGGACATTTGCCTCACCGTTGATGTCCAGGTCCATGTCACTTGTGTGAACCCTTTCATTTCTGATCTCAGGCAGAGATCATTTGTTCACTCCTCTGTCATCTCATCACACTTAGAATATTTTGAGTTTTTAAAACCCAGTACATGTTTTTTCTTACTATAGTAAAACAATTTTACACCAATGGCCCTATCATATTTATCTTTATACACCAAGCACCTAGCAGAGGTCTGTCATTAAGTCCAAAATAAATGTTTATTGATTAGATATTTATAGTAATTGCATAGACCTTTACATAGAAAAAACAGAAATACAATACACATAATTCTATAAAGAGTGACCTGGTAGCTGGCTATGATCTTTTGAGTCATTTTCAATACTAAATTGGGGGTTCTGCTGATATTGAATTTTCTAATGTACTTCACTGTTTTCAATTTAGAGAGTAGAAACAAAAGTAAACAGCATTACTTTAAAAAAATCACATAGGCAAGAAGACTTAGCCAATTTATGGAGGGCAAATCAGGAGAGTCAATGTAAATTTCTTTGCAGAATAACATGAACCTTTCTCAGAACTGACACATGTAACAAAAAGAGAGATTTCATGTAGCAAATCAGTTTTTTTTTGTTTTTGCCTTGTGTATATACATTGCATTATGATCTAGAGATAAAACAGAATTATGAAAATTGTATTTTTGAATTCTTATTTCAGAATTATAAATATACTAAAGTTGCTTTCCAAATAAGAATGCAAAATAAAATTGAAATTTATTTTCAAATAAAATTTAAAGATTGTACATTCTATTATATAAAAAAGACATTATGCAGCAGAGAAATGTAAAACAAAAGAATGTAAGTGTGTGTGCACATCTGTGTGTGTGTGCATGTAAGATGCTACAAAGGAATGGAATATTATAAGACATTGAAACAAGGGTGTGCTAGTTAATTTTAAGTGTCAACTTGACTGAATTAAGGAATACCTAGAGAACTGGTAAAGCATTACTCCTCAATGTGCCTTTAAGGGTTTTTTTCAGAGAAGATTGCATTTGAGTCAGTGGATTGGATGAGGAAGATCCACCCTTAGTGTGGGTAGGCACCATATAATCAGTTGGAAGCCAAAAGAGATCAACAACAAAAGATGGAAGAAAAGCTATTTTCTCTTCTGCATGTACGTTCTCTCTTGTCCTTATACCTTCTCCCATGGAATCATGCAGAAAGAAGTCTCATACTGGATAAAGCTTCTCAATCTTGGACTGCTCATCCTCCAGAAGTATAGGTCAAACGAATTTCTCTTCATGATAAATTTCCCAGTCTTAGGTATTCTATTACAGCAGCACAAAATGGACTAATTGGTCAGAAAATTGATGCCAATTGGAGTTGTTGCTATAACAAACAGCTGAAAATGTGGAAGTGACTTTGAAACTGGGTAATGGATGAGACTGGAAGAATTTAGAGGAGGAAGCTAGAAAAAACCCAGATCACCATGAACAGAGTATTAAGAGAAATTCTGGTGAGGGCTGAGAAGAAAAGAAATATAAGTAGAGTCTGAAACTTCTTAGAGAGTTTTTAAGTGGTTGTAATTGGAATGTTCATAGAAATATGAACAGTAAGGGCTGCTCTTATGCAGTCTCCGATCGAACTTAAGAACAAGGTATTGGAGGAAGGGGCGGAGCAAGATGGCCGAATAGGAACAGCTGCAGTCTCCAACTCCCAGCGCGAAGGACACAGAAGACCGGTGATTTCTGCATTTTGAACT
>NW_012113919.1:9273280-9274580 GCF_000951035.1 Colobus angolensis palliatus | reverse complement strand
AAAGAGAGAGCTATTTCATGTTGCAAATAACTTGGCAGAATTGTGTTCATATCCTAGGACTTTGTGGAAAGTAGAACTTAAGAGCAATGATCTAACATCCCGACAGAAGAAATACCTAAGAATCACAGCATTTAGGATGCTGCATGGCTTCTTTAAGCCATTTGAAGTAAAATGAGAGAGGAAAGAATGATTTAAAGACAGAACTTAACATTAAATTAAGGCAGACAGTAACATTTTTGAGTACTTTTAGCCTGGTCATGTAAAGAATGAAAAGTGTGTTTATGAGATCAAACTAAGGGGGTGGCCAAACTACCCTTTGCTAAATAGATTACCATGGACAGAAGGGGGCCAGGTGCTATTCTTCAAAACACTGGATGAAAGACAGAGAAGGCATTTCAGAACACCTCAAGGTTTCCTCTTCCATCATAAGCCCAGAGCTCTGGGAGGGCAGAATGGTTTCCAGAGATAGACCCAGAGTGCCCCCAACCCTCCCCAGACTCACTGTTGAGAACTATCTAGGGACTCTGTTTCCCACATTCCGGCAAAGTGCTCTTCAGTCACTCCAGCCATGGCTCCAGTGGGCCCAGGGAAGCTTTGACCAACCACTCTGGAAGGTACAGGCTCTAAACCTTGGCTGTATGGTGTTTATTCTGGAGGCATGCAGAGTGAGTGGGCTGTAAGACCATGGTGGACTTCACCTAGAGTTAAAAGAATTTCACAGAAACCCTGGGGACCTAGTCACATATTTGTCACAGGGGCAAACTCACCCAGACAGCCTCAAGTACGGGAATGACCTATAGATCTGTAGGAATGAGGCCATGTGATATGGTATGGTTGTGTCCCCACCCAAATCTCATCTTGAACTGTAGCTCCCATAATTCCCTCATGGTGTGGGAGGGACACAGTGGGAGATAATTGAATCATGATGATGGTTTCCACCATACTGTTCTCATGGTAGTAAATAAGTTTCATGAGATCTGATGGTTTTATGAAGGGAAACCTCTTTCACTTGGTTCTCACTCTTATCTTGTCTGCCACCATGTGTCCTTTTACCTTCTGCCATGATTGTGAGGCCTCTCCAGCCACATGGAACAGTGAGTCCACTACATCTATTTCTTTTGTAAATTGTCCAGGTCCCAGTATATTTTTATGAGTAGTGTGAAAAAGGGCTAGTACAGTAAATTTGTACCAGTAGAGTGGGGCATTGCTGTAAAGATACCTGAAAATGTGGAAGCAACTTTGGAATGGGTAACAGACAGAAGTTGAAACAGTTTGGAGGGCTCAGAAGAAAAGAGGAAAA
>NW_012113919.1:9259025-9272165 GCF_000951035.1 Colobus angolensis palliatus | reverse complement strand
GACAGGGCTACCCAACACCATGGGAACCCACTTCTTGCATCAGTGTGACCCGGATGTGAGACATGGAGTCAAAGGAGATCATTTTGGAACTTTAAGATATGACTGCCCTACTGGATTTTGTACTTGCATGGGGCCTGTGGCCCCTTTGTTTTGGCCAACTTACCTCATTTGGAGTGGCTGTATTTACCCAATGCCTATATCCCCATTGTATCTAGGAAGTAACTAATTTGATTTTGATTTTATAGGTTCATAGACGGAAGGGACTTGCCTTATATCAGATGATACTTTAGACTGTGGACTTTCGAGTTAATGCTGAAATGAGTTAAGAATTTGGGGGACTGTAGGGAAAGCATGATTATGCGAACATGATATTTGAGGGGTGAAATGATATGGTTTGGCTGTCTCCCCACCCAAATCTCATCTTGAATTGTAGCTCCCATAATTTCCTCATGTTGTGGGAGGGAATCAGTGGGAGATCATTGAATCATGGGGATAGTTTCTCACATACTGTTCTTGTGGTACTGAATGAGTCTCACGAGATCTGATGGTTTTATAAGGGGAAACCCCTTTCACTTGGTTCTCACTCTTGTCTTGTCTGCCGCCATGGGAGATGTGCCTTTCACCTTCCACCATGATTGTGAGGCCTATCCAGCCATATGGAACTGTGAGTCCAATTAAACCTCTTTGTTTTGTAAATTGCCCAGTCTCCAGTATGCCTTTATCAGCAGTGTAAAACAGACTAATACGCCATGTCAGAGAGTCCCCAACCAGGCAAAGTATAGTGGATCCCTGAGAGTAGGACTGGTCTCAAGAGACCAAACTGTAGGGCCATCAGCATGCAATTCCAAACTGGGAAAGCTATAGGCATATGATTCTAGCCCTTAAGATATGCTGGGTATACCAAGCCCAACAAAGACATGGGGTTGAACTTTCTGAGGCCTTGGGGGCCCAAACTCTACCCCCACGTGTGCAGACATTATTCTCTAGCTTTAAGACTTGATGTTGTTTTCCCTGTTGGGCTTTGGACTTAATTGAGAATAGTTACACCTTTCTTCTTGGCTAACTGTTCCTTTGGTATAGGAATGTCTATCCTATGCCTGTCCCACCATTGTATTTTGGAAGCAGGTAACTTATTAATTCACAGGCTCACAAACTGAAGAGGAATTTGCCTCAGAATGGATCATGGTTTGAATATCATCCATATCTGGTTTAGATGGAACTTTGGACTTGGGACTTTGGAGTTGATCTTGGAACAAGTTAAGACTTTAGGGGCTATTGGGATAGAATGAATGCATTTGATTGTGAAAAGAACATTAATTTTGAGGGCCAGGGTGAATTCTTGGCACCACTCAACATTACCCCTGGTGACCCACTAACAAATTTTTGCTTCTTGTTCCTGCAACTTTATGCTCTGCTGACCTATAGGTCTTAGTTTCAGAGAAAGGAATGCTTCCACCAGGACACTAACAGTGATTCCGTTAAACTCAAAGCTAAGACTGCCACCAGGATACTTTGGGCTCCTCATGCATCTAAGTCAACAGTCTGAGAAGGGAATTATAGTCTTGGCTGGGGTGATTGATTCAGACTAGTGAGGTGAAATTGGACTACTACTCCACAGTAGAGGTAAGATGGAGTATATCTAGAATATAGAAGATCCCTTAGGTTGTCTCCAGTATTATCATGCCCTATGATTAAGGTCAATGGGAAGTTATAATAATTCAACCTAGGTAGGACTAGGAATGACCCAGAACCTTCCTGTAAAGAATCGTGACCAGCTGACATACTTGTGGAAGGCAAAGGGAATACAGAATGGGAAGTAGAAGAAGATGTTAATAAATGCCATGAGGATTTATTACATCTTGTACTATGAGCACATGAGTAGTTGTAGAAACAAGGACTAATTATCATAAGTTTTTTAAAAACATTTTTTGAATATGTTTATGTGTATTTATACATATATTAAGAAAATATATTTGTTTTTCTTTATATATTATTCTTTCATCATCACATATAAGATATATTGACTTTATATTAGTCTTTAAGTATTGTTCATTTTATACCATAGCATTTAAGTTATGGGACATTAGGCAAACAGTAAGCGTCACCCAAGGACTTTACTTCTTCTTCAGGGGAAGGAATTAATGTATTTTTGATTGTACAAAGGAAGTTGTATCATATTAGGGGGAATTATTACCTTGCCATTATCTTTATTTGGAGATTACGTATGGCTTAGGAAAATGCACATGGATGCCAAGTGGATAAGGGCTGGACTTGTGGTGGTTAATTTTAGGTGTCAACTTGACAGAATTAAGGAATACCTAGTGGTATGGTTTGGCTCTGTGTTCCCACCCAAATCTTGTCTTCAGTTGTACTCCCATAATTCCCATGTGTTGTGGGAGGGACCTGGTGTGAGAAAACTGAATTATGGTGGCATTTTCTCCCATTATGGTCTCCTGGTAGTAAATAAGTCTCATGAGATCTGATGGTTTGTTCTATCAGGCGTTTCTGCTTTTGCTTCTTCTTCATTCGCTCTTCATTTACGGGCATCCGTGTAAGAAGTGACTTGCTCTTTGCCTTTTGCTATGATTGTGAAGCTTCCCCAGCCACATGAATCTGTAAGTTTTGAAAATTGCCCAGTCTTGGGTATGCCTTTATCAACGGCGTGAAAATGGTCTAATACACCTAGAGAATTGGGAAAGCACTACTGTGTGTGTCTGTGAGGGTGTTTCCAGAGGAGATTTGCATGTGAGTCAGTGGACTGAGTGGAGAAGATCCATCCTCAATGAGGGCAGGGACCATCCAATTCGCTGGGGGCCTGGATAGAATTAAAATGGAAGCAAAAAAAAGTGATTTGCACATGCGTGTGCATTCTTGCTGTTTCATCTTCCACCACAGGATAGCACAGCAAGAAAGTTTTGTTCAGATGTAGCCATTCAATCTTGGACTTTTCAGCCTCCAGAACTGTCAGTCAAGTAGATTTCTGTTCATGATAAATTACCCAGTCTTGGGTATTTCATTTTGTAAGTGCAAAATAGATTATAACCATGAGGTCTGCTTAGTTCTGTGGGTCCTCTTTCTGTGTTTGCTTGGATTTGTAAATGGCTTCTCCATCCTCTTTATCTTCAGCCAGGGCAGCATATAAGGTATTTTACAAGAATTAGTGTGTTCTTGTTTTTGATACAGTGTCTTCCTCTGTCACCCAGGTTGGGGTACAGGGGTACACTCACAGCCTACTGCAGCCCCAGCCTGGTGATTTCAAACAATTCTCCTGCCTCAGCCTCCCAAGTAGCTGGGACTATAGGCGTATGCTACCACACAAAGCTAGTATTTGTATTTTTGGTAGAGACAGAATTTTGTCATGTTGCTCAGGCTGGTTTCAAACTCCTGGGCTCAAGCAATCTACCCACCTCGATCTTCCAAAGTGCTGGGATTACAGGCATAAGTCACCGTTGCCAGACACAAGAATGACTAACAACACTACTTCTTGGACTCTCATCAGAGAGTTTAATTTAATTGTTCTTCAGTGTGACCAGTAACAGCATTTGTTTAAAAAGTTTCTGAAGATGAGTCTGGAATAGCGAGGGCTAAGAATTCTCCTAGAAGAACTCATCAATTAGGGGAGGCTGCATATCTTGACACTGTGATTATAATCGTTGTCTCTGTGGCCTAACTTTTGAATCCCAGATTATCCATTAAACAATTGTGTGGTCTCAAGTAAATTTATCTTTACTTTAGTTCCCTTATTTGCAGAAAAGGTGAAAAAACATAGCACCAATTTTCTAGTGGTATTAAATGTGTTAATATTTACAGATAAAGACATTATAATAGAGTTTGCCACATAGAACTGCTATTCTAGGGTATGTAAAATAAAACAAATACCGCTGGGCTCAGTGGCTCACGCCTGAAATCCCAGCACTTTGGGAGGCCAAGGCAGGCGGATCACTTGAGCTCAAAAGTTTGCGACCAGCCTGACCAACATGGAGAAACCCCCTCTCTACTAAAAATATAAAAAATTAGCTGGGCGTGGTGGCACATGCCTGTAATTCTAGCAGGAGAATCATTTGAACCTGGGAGGCAGAGGTTGCAGTGAGCCAAGATCGCAACATTGCACTCCAGCCTGTGCAAAAAGAGTGAAACTCCATCTCAAAAAATAAAATAAAATAAAATAAAACAAAACAAAACAAAATAAAATAAAATAAAATAAAATAAAACAAATACCTAAATATTCACTTTCTGTTCTCCTGCACCACACACAGGGTATGACTTCCAAAGTGTGACCCTCGCAAGACTCCTGTCCTCAACTCTCACCCCTGAATATTCAAATACTCATCTGGAATTTATCTTCAGTGTATTAGAAAAGGGAGTTTTTGAATATATATTTAAAATATATTAAAATGCCAACAAGTAGCTTATAATGATATCGGATTACTTTGTTAGAGACCCAAGGGAAAAGAATTATACATTTGTTAAGTCTTCATGAAATAATGGAAACCCTTAAGATGGACTAGAAAAGACATGTCATAAAAATTCCCCAGAGTAGAAACGATGCCTCCGTGAACTGTACTTCTAAGATCAGAGCAGCCAGTTTGGTTTTTCTCTGCCTAACACCCCGACCTTGCTCAGCGTGGGCCCAGAGTAGCCCCAGCACATCTAATGCTGTGACAGCAACTTATGATTTGGTATTCAGTCCAAGGCCCCAGAAGCACTCAAAGGTTATAAAACCTTCCTCTTAGATCTGTCCTAAATATTTTAGACTATACATATTTACACCTTGTGATTCAAACCTACTTTGATGGATAAGTGAATCCATTTTTATGAGCACTTTATCTCTCAGCTGTGTGCCAAGAATTCTATAGTACCATGAATATCAATACAAATGCTAATGCCTGCGTCCAGTGACACACATTGAACTCCAACGTACAGTGTTGCCTCCTTTACACCTAATGTCATTTGAAATTTTTTCATAGATGCTGTTAGGAAATTGCATAGAAATAATGATGAAATGTCTGAGTTTGGAATATAGTCACTCAGGGGTTCTCAGTGATAATTCAGTAAGCTTTGTATTTTTTCTGTGTAGCATCATATTTTTATAGGGTAAAGAAATCACTTTTGATGCAAATGTATTTGGCCAAGGTGCTAAGGACCAGTTACTATGACTAATTAGACTTTAATGCACACCCTACATACCTAACATCACTTATTTTGATTTGATCAGATGCCTCTGCCATGTTAAGAGTAAGATCTATCGATCTACCTATTATCTATCTATCTATCTATCTACCTACCTACCTACCTATATATCAATCATCTACTTATTATCTATCTATCTATCTATCTATCATCTTCCTATTCATTTATCTGCATCTATCTCTCTATGTAAGAAAAAAACATACATTTGTGTATTATATATACGCATATATAGTATATATGTGTGTGTGCAAACTAGCAGTTAGAAGTACTAAATCCTAAAACCAACACTGTAATTAAGTAGATATATGATCTTGTGCAAGTTATTTCAATTCTGCAATGATAATGTAATTTTAGTGGACAGTGCGATAATCCTTCAAAAATGAGTCCTACCTCATCCTATGAACTGTTCATATCTATATTAATATATCTCCATCTCCATTATACCTCCATGTACATTAGATGTTGAATCTCATGGAGGCACTTGGCTTAGGTCTAAAGCAACAAATCTAAATTCTGCCCCCTTTTTTTCTGGCTAATAATGCTTGTTTAAGAAGTATAAATGTAACCTACTTAAAGCCAGTAAGATCAGAAGAGACATATGCTGGGAACTCTAGAAAATTTTCTTTGTATCCCCTTTGGACACTGGTGTGCAGATGCCTGGAATTGCTATTGCCATTTTAGCATCTCAGTGGATAATTGACAAGCTTGTCACAGACCAGAGGCCACAAACTTTAGAATCACAAGGGAGAAAAATAAAGAAGAGTCTCAACTAAACCTGCCAGAATATCATCCTCCAAGCATTTTGATAATTTGAGACCATAAATCTTCTTTTGTGTGCTATTTTTATTTTATTTTATTTTATTATACTCTAAGTTCTGGGGGACATGTGCAGGATGTGCAGGTTTGTTACACAGGTAAATGTGTGCCATGGTGGTTTGCTGCACCTATCAACTCATCACCTAGGTATTAAGCCTGAAATGCATTAGCTACTTTTCCGGATGCTCTCCTTCCCCCACCCTCCCCCAACAGGCCCCAATGTGTGTTGCTCCCCCCCCGTGTTCTCACTGTTCAGTTCCCACCTATAAGTGATAACATGAGGTATTTGATTTTCTGCTCCAGCATTACTTTTCTAAGGATAAAAATTTCTTCCAGCTTCACCCATTTCCCTGCAAAGAACACTAACTCATTCCCTTTTACGGCGACATAGTATTCCATGGTGTATATGTACCATGTTTTCTTTATCCAGTCTATCACTATTGGGCATTTGGGTTGATTCCATGTCTTTTCTATTGTGAGTAGTGCTGCAAAGAACATTTGCATGCACGTATCTTTGTAATAGAATGATTTATATTCCTTTGGGTATATACCCGGTAATGAGATTGCTGGGTCAAAATTTACAAGGAACGCAAGCAAATTTACAAGAAAAAACAACCCATTAAAAAGTGGCCAAAGGACATAAACAGACACTTCTCAAAAGAAAACATTTGTGCTGCCAACAAACATATGAAGGAAGGCTCAACATCACTGTTAATTAGACAAATGCAAATCAAAACTGAGAGACAGGACTAACTGGATTTCCTAGGCTAAGAATCCCTAAGCTTAGCTGGGAAGGTGACTGCATCCACCTGTAAATACGGGGCTTGCAACTTAGCTCACACCCAACCAATCAGGTAGTAAAGACAGCTCGCTAAAATGCTAATTAGGCAAACACAGGAGGTAAAGAAATAGCCAATCATCTATTGCCTGAGAGCACAGGGGGAGGGAGAATGATTGGGATATAAACCCCAGGCACTTGAGCAGGGAGTAGAAACTCCCTTTGGGTCCCCTCCCATTGTATGAAACCTCTGTTTTCACTCTATCAAATCTTGCAACTGCACATTCTTCTGGTCTGTATTTGTTACTGCTGGAGCTGAGCTTTCACTGGCCATCCACCACTGCTATTTGCTGCCGTCCCAGACCCACCTTTGATTTCCACCTCCGGGTTGGAAGGGTGTCCACTGGGCTTCTGAACCAACCAGGCAGTGTCCATTGCCACTCCCAATCAGGCTAGAGGCTCGCCATTTTTCCTGCATGGTCTAAGTGCCTAGGGTTCGTCCTAATAGAGTGATTGAAGCTGTAACACTCACTGCATGGCCCAAGCTTCCATTGCTTGGAATCCATGAGGCCAAGAACCCCAGGTCAGAGAACAAAAGACTTGCCACCATCTTGGGAGCAGTCTGCCACCATCTTGGGAGCTCTAAGAACAAGGACCCCTGGTAACAAAATCACAATGAGATAGCATCTCACACCAGTCAGAATGGTGATTATTAAAAAATCAAGAAACAATAGATCCTGTCGAGGCTGCAGAGAAATAGGAACGCTTTTACACCATTGGTGGGAATGTAAATTAGTCAACCATTGTGGAAGACAGTGTGGTGATTTCTAAAATATTTTCTGTGCTGTTTTATACTTTGAGTTGCGTTAGAATTTTCTGATACTTCCAAACTAACAAGATTTTGGAAAGTCAGTTAAACACTCTAAGCCTCTGTTACTTCAAATATAAAATGGGAGTACAGAGAGTGGGGACCTCATGGAACTTATTTATGCATTAATCCATGTGAAAATGCGTATAAATTTCTTAGCATAATAACTGGCACTAGTGAACCCTCATCAAAATGATGGTTTAAATTCTTCAATTTTGTAACGAATGGGTAGAGTTCCCTACTTCCAGTAATTTGTTGTACAATTTGAAACAGAATTGTATCTGAACTCTTCCCAAAATGAAGATTAATCTTTTGGTTACAGGGTTTTGAATATATCATTACTCTGTCCAAAACTTTCAAAGCAGTGCCAGTTACGGTATGTAGTCTGAACTTCAAGATTAATAGCCATCTCCTTTTTTCATTCTCAAATTTAACCACCCCGCTCCTGTAAACCTCTTCTGTAGGGAATGCCTTTTGCTGTCTGTCCAAAAAAAGTTAGAGCTCTGCCACTTAACTTTTGGGTAACAAGTTTGAGCCTCTTATCTAAGAATTGGAAATTTGTAACTGAATTTCACAAACAGGTTAACAAAGATTAAATTTAACAATACATGTAAATTGCATCTTCTGGTTTCTTCCACTAGTGCTGGCTCCCAGGTTGCTTTCCACAATGATTCTACTTCTGCAAGTACAGGACACAAACTCCACTCCTTGTCATGCTTCTGTAGAATGCTTCCTTCAGCAATTGACCTTCATTGAAATCTTGCTTTCCCCTGAGCCTAGTACTATGACTAGAGCATTCTGGACTCAAAACTTCATTCCTTCTGCTTATCATTACTGCTTCTGATTAACTGATCTTTTCTCCTAAGAGAGAATGGTGTTTCTTATGTTTACCCTTTTTCTTTGTGGGATTTTTTTTTTTTAACGGAGTCTCGCTCTGTCTCCAGCCTGGAGTGCAGTGTCGCAATCTCGGCTCACTGCTACCTCTGCCTCCTGGGTTCAAGCGATTCTCCTGCCTCATCCTCACAAATAGCTGGGACTACAGATGCACGTCACCATGCCTGGCTAATTTTTTTGTATTTTTAGTAGAGATGGGGTTTCATCGTGTTGGCCTGGATGGTCTCCATCTCCTGACCTCACGTTCCACCTGCCTTGGCCTCCCAAAGTGCTGGGATTAAGGGTGTGAGCCACCACACCCAGCCCTTTGTGGGCATTTTAATGGTTGAGCCAAATCTCTTTCTTCAAGTTGTCTCCTTTTATGGTTTCTTCAACGTCATTTACTCTTGGCTCTCCCGCTGAGTCTCTGATAACTACTTAGCATTCTTTACAGACTCCTTTTCCTCTCCCTGCTCATGTACCATGATTTTGTCTCTCACTCTACCTACCTAACTCTACAATCTTGTTTATCTTAGCCCCTATGTGCCAGTGACTAAATCCTGACCATCGTTTGCATTTTCCGGTTGCTTCAATAGCAAAACTGCCTCAAAACTAGACCAAGGTAAGTCTTAAGGACATTTTAAACATTTATTTGGCACTTACTGTTTACATCTGGTGTAGTCTCTTTCATTGACTAAACATGCTACTGTGTTTTCCTTATGCATTCTGCCACTACTTTTATTTGAAATGTTTAGTATTTCTCACCTAGGTTATAGTGTTATAATATTTAGTAGTCCAAATGTTGCTTGTCTTAACCTGCAATCTCTCTGGTTGCTTCAGCCACATTTGTCTTTCAAAAATGTACATTTAATTTTGTCCTCAGCACTGTCCCCAATGCTCTTCACAAATGTGCCTCTCAACATTTCCAGGTTTATCTTTGTCTCTTCCCTGCCTACTTTATGTTGCCTCAATGCAATATAGTTCCCTAAGATTCAGGGCTACTTCATATTATGCCCTTTATACATGCTGTTGTCAAAATCAGAAATGTCCTTTTTCAGGCCTCATGCAGTGGCTCACACCTGTAATGCCAGCATTTTGGGAGGCCTAGGAGGGTGGATCATTTGGAGAACAGGAGTTGGAGAACAGCCTGGCCAACAGGGCAAAACCCTACCTCTACTAAAAATACAAAAATCAGTCAGGCATAGTGGTATGTGCAGCTATGTGGGAGACTGAGGGATGAGAATGACTTGAACCCAGGAGGAGAAGGTTGCAGTGAGCCTAGATTGCACCACTGCACTCCAGCCTGGGTGACAAAGTGATAGTCTGTCAAAAAAAAAAAAGAAGAAGAAGAAGAAGTGAGTGCTCCTTTTCACTCAGGTAAACTTCGTTCCATTTTAAAGACTGACCTCAATAGCTCCACTTCTAGAAAGTCATTTCCATATGCTGAGAGTGTCTTGTCTCCTGTCTCATTTTCCACTGTCTCTTCCACAAATCTGCACGTTAACATCCAGAGAGTATTACTGCTTTATTTATGTATTTATCTATTTTTTAATGGAATCTCAGAACCTACAATGGAGCTTGGTATATAATAGGTACTTAATACATGTCTACTGTGTAAGTTAATAAAGGAACAAATAAATCTGGCTAAGAAAATACTTTTGATCAGCTGATGTTAGAAGTTTTCAATCAAGCCTTTGGATCTCTAGATTCAGCCACAAGGCTCAAGGTCAATAGTTACAATATCAATATCCCATCAATAGTTATGGCAGTGATGACACTGCTTTGCTGTCTGTTACAGAAATCAATGGAGCAGCTTCAAATGAAAAATTCTAGAGAAATCTTAAGAGCAGTGACAAAAGAGTGCAATAAACCATTTACTAGAATTTTGGCAATCCTGACACCTCAAGCCATGCTAAGTCTACAGAAGAGTGTACAATTCTACTTTCCATTACCAGGTAGAGCATGAGCTTTCGTAAAAGGAAGGACTGCATTGATTCCCATTAGAAAAATGGATATCATGTGTGGAAAATCCATTACAATAAAGTCTAGAACTTATTATAGCAGTTCACATTATCTGAAGGCAAGTGACCTTGAATATTGATTATTTCATAAACTCAAAGGCATGATGATGCCACATGTCTTTGCAATACTTGCTGAAGTGCTTATGAATCCAGATGAGTAATGATGGAAATAGCGTCTGTCTACAAAGCAGAAATAACTGTACACATTATATTGTTTAAATATTCTTAGCTAATAGAGAAAACTTTGCGTATGAGACTCTGGTTTCATATTAAGGTTTTGTTTCTTCTGTGTTGCCATGGTTAAATGCTACAGTAATTTAGGGTGGGATTTGGGTTACTAATTGTTACAAAAATAAAAGACTTCGAAGCCTACTTGTTTTGCAAGATTCGTTGTAATGCAATTACTCAAAAGCAGGAGTTTACTGTAGCTAAATGCAGGAGTTTACTGTAGCTAAATGAAAATTAAACTTTATTATATTTCAAGTGCCTTCTGATCCAAATTCTCTGAATACATTTATTAATGAGATCAGTTTCTTCCAATACTAGTGGGTATTTGAAAAATACTCACTAGTCACGGTGTCTCACAGCTGTAATCCCAGCAGTTTGGGCGGTTAAGGAAGATGGATCACTTGAGCCCAGGAGTTGCTGAGCAGACAGGGTGACATGGCACAACCCTATCTCTACCAAAAATACAAAACAAAATTAGCCAGGCATGGTAGCACAGCCTGTGGTCCCAGCTACTTGGGAGGATGAAGTGGGAGGGTCAGTGGAGAATGAGAGGCCTAGGTTGCAGTGCTGATATCCTGCCACTGCCCTCCATCTTCTTCAATACAACTTGTATGACAGAATGAGATCCTGTCGAAAGAAGAAAAGAAAGAAAGAGAAAGAAAGAAAAGAAAGAGACAGAGAAAGAAAGAAAGAAAGAAAGAAAGAAAGAAAGAAAGAAAGAAAGAAAGAAAGAAAGAAAAGAGAAGAGAGAGAGGGAGGGAGGGAGGGAAAGAAAGGAAAGAAGAAAAGAGAGCACCTGAGAGAGAGAGGGAGGGAGGGAGGGAGGAAAGAAAAAAGAAAAGAAAAATATCTATGTTGATATTTTGTCCAAAGAGACTAACTGTACTGCGAGTTGCTGAAATTAAACCTTGATGGATTTTTCCATTTTCCTTTCACATGCTATCAGATTTTTACTTCATATGGTTCTGTCTCAAGAGTGGCTCATAGGATTTGCATTTGAAGGAGATACATTACGGTAATCATTCTCATGATGATTTACATGTTCACACTATAAAAGAAAAAACTTTAAAAGTTGGACAGCAGTTTCAAAGCTCACTAAAAACAAATTAAAATATATATGTTATTACTATTTCACAGGATAATAGTTTATTAACCACTTTGAAATTTTTAGGTAGCACATTAAAAGAAAGAAAAGATAAGAGCCATTCTATCACTAAAGTATAATTTTGATGCATACTACAGGGAACATTGAGCTTAACCTAGTACCTCCACAATAGATGCAGATATCTGGAAGACATTTTTGTTACTTATAGCAGTGAAATATATTTGATGCTATTTTAAAGTATGTATTCGATGACAAAAGTTGAATTAACTATGCTGTTATTTCTAAGTGAAAGCTATTGCTCTTAATCAATTAAGTCATTATTCCCTTATGTATCATGAGGCTTCTCTCATTATACTAAAAGTATTTTAAAAAAAATTTGGTCAATATATCATTATGTGGAATTTTTTTATATATTATATGTATTTAAAGCTTTCTAGTTGTAAGCCAGGGATAAAATATAGTGCAGATTAAAAAATAAAAAGAGATTAAGAGTTTAAGGGGGAGTGAATTATAGCTAGATAAGGTTACCCGTGAATTTATTTTATGACGCAGCCAAAGAGAGGGAAAGGAAACCTAATGAAAAGCGGTCGACAGCAAGAACAGATTCTTCAGGAGCTTAAGAGGATTCAGAATATTTAAGTCATGAATTCAATTAATGTTTAATTTAACAGGTAGATTGGAAACTTAGAGAATGGCAATTTTGCCTGGTACAATTACAAATGATAAGTGAGTGGTGTTAAGAAAGAAGCTGTGAGGAGATAAATTTCAGGAAAGGTTCTGACGCCCTTGCTCATACTAATTTAGCATCTGGTCACAGAAGTCCACCTGGCAATCTGGAGTCCAGAATGCTTGCTGGGACTCAAGTTCAGTTCCAGGTTATCATCTCACTTCTTACAGCACTGAACCTGGGGCCACATTCAGGTATAGAGTGCACTGACTGAAGTGTGAAGAGCAGTTTGGTCCATTCCCTGAATTGTACCCTGCTGAGTACCTACGGTTCAAACAAAGTTATATTTCCTTCCAACTATCTTAACCTTCAGTCAACACTGCTGCTGTCAGTGTTATCTTTTCTATAGAATCTGTTAGTTTCCTTCTACTGGAGCCATGCTTAAAATTATGTCTTTCTTCTAGACTGTGACATTATGGCACTAAGCTCTTGGCTGTAGATGGGGATCATCCCAGCACTGGGTTGTTCTATATACAATGCTCCTTCCTTCCTTCCTTCCTTCCTTCCTTCCTTCCTTCCTTCCTTCCTTCCTTC
>NW_012113919.1:9153382-9258848 GCF_000951035.1 Colobus angolensis palliatus | reverse complement strand
CATGAGAGAGAAAGTTTCATGGAGTCAGGGTTTATCCATTTCTTATTCTAAAGAGTGGGATTTTGCACTCAAGTGCATAATTGAATCATCCATAATTTCCAGAGTACAAAAACATAGGAAACTTCACCTGTGTTTCTAGTGGCTGTCTCTAAAGTTATGTATTTAATGCCAGGGCACCTCTTTAGCTACCCCTTGGGAAGAAAAATAATATCTTAGTTTTTTATTTATAAGCCATCTATTAAGTGATCACTATTTTAGCAGCTAACACTGCACTATGCATGGAGAATATAAGCTATAAAAATGAAGGAAAAAGAGAAATGAAAAAAAAAATGTTGAAACGTAGTTTTCAAAACCCTTTATTTTATATGATTTCTTTTGGGAAACTCAGAAAATACTTATCATTTGCAACTCTCTCTTCTTTCCTAAAACAGGAAAGGAACTTAACAATATTTATGGAGCTACTACAATGCGTCAAACATTGTGCAAAACATTTTACATGCATTCTTATATTTAATGCTTAAGCCTATGCTATTTTCTATTATTTGCACGATTTCTGTAAATGCAAAACGAACACCTAGATGACCAAGTGGGTTGTCTAGGGTCCTGACTTTTAGTAAGTGGTGGAGCTGGGACAAACTCAAGCAGTTGACACTAAAACCACTGCTCACAGCCACTACCCTAGTCCCCCGCCAGGGAACACAGAAGTTCTTCATAATATAACTAAGCTGTTTGATTTTGTTTGTTTGGCCATTCTTGGTACAACATATTTTTCCCTTTTTTTTTTTTTAATTTGGAATTGAGCTTTCTAGAAATACACTGCTCATTTTTGTTTAATTAACTAACCAAACAGTCTATTTGGTTAAACTTCATATTATTTTTATATATTAGTTTCTCCGATACAAAATGGTTACTAATGGATCCGCATATATAATTTCAAATTACCTAAATACTTAAAAAGTATGCAAGGAATTTTCCACAGTAGCTACACACAGCTAAGATCAAATATGCATAATATGTATTGAATCATGGATTTTTTCTTTTGTTCTTATTAATATCATTTAAAAATCTAGCACCATTGTAACTCATATGTTGACACTCAGCAAAAGTGAGAAGAAATCAGTCTAATATCCGGGCTGTGACTGTAGATGCATTTTGATAGTTTATGATGTATTGATTGGAAATTCAAGATAAATAGTAAGTGTTTTACTAAAACGAAAACTAGATTACAAAGCAATATTTGTAAAGATATATCAAACAATATTGCCAGTATTTAATTAAGAAGCAATGTTCAGGTTTCAGTATTACCATTTTAGCATCAGACAGTTATTGTCAGTGAATTTCTTTGTTATGCCATTATAAATTAAGCACTGATGCATCATGATGATTCTCCCATTACTGGAAATCATATTTTATCTGAATTTATTCTCATGTCCAAATGTTTGTGACATATATTTAATTTGTTTATTGCCTCATGCACAGCCACACACAGAGGATGATGTAAAGCAATCATGGAAATGATCAAAAAGATGTATTTTATTGCTTTATCAGTATTTCAAATTGAATTATTAATCAGACAAAAACAGGTTATTTGAACCAGACATAAATTGGCTGTATCACTCTCACAGTTTGGCAGATGTCTGTGTGTCCCATTTATAGTACAACCACCACATTTATTTGCTTTAAAAAAGTGATATATTAGACAACATTCTATGTTTTCCCTTTCTAAATATATTCACTTAATTTTTGAAACTACCCTATGGAGTAATAACTTATTATAAAAGGCCCGTTTTTTTTTTTTTTTTTTTTTTGAGATGGAGTTTCACACTTGTTGCTCAGGCTGGAATGCAGTGGCCTGATCCCGGCTCACCACAACCTCCGCCTCCCAGGTTCAAGCGATTCTCCTGCCTCAGCCTCCCAAGTTGGCTGGGATTAAAGGCATGTGCCACCATGCACAGCTAATTTTTGTATTTTTAGTAGAGACGGGGTTTCTTCATGTTGGTCAGGCTGATCTGGAACTCCCGACCTCAGGTGTACCTCCTAGATTGGCCTCCCAAAGTGCAGGGATTACAGGCATGAGCCACCGTGCTCGACCAAAAGGCCCTGTTTTAAGCACATTCCTTGTTTTAACCAATTTAATTCTCACAACACTATGAGAAAGTAATTGTTATCTATATTTTACAAATGAGGAAACTAAGGCAAATGAAGCTGTATGTAATTTACCCAAGGTTGTACAACTTTAGATTTAGCTTACTGTAGAGCTAATTCCAGAACCGCTGTTCTCAATTACTATACCACTCACCCCTTAGTTTACAGAAAAATGGTTATATACTTGTTGAATTGGGTAGCTGATAGCATCACCTTTTAGCTTCAAAATGGTTCACTCTTTCAGTAAAGGATTCATGCAAGCTCACCATATATGGTCAAGCACAATTTGTAGATAGCAAATCTGAGCCCATAACCCAGATAATATAATTGTATATTTTCCTATCCTGAATTTGAGTTGCACTTGTGTATTGATTTATATGAGTTTGCCAAAAAATGCCTTCATAGGACTTAAAGGAATAATCCTTTGCCAGTTTAGGATATTCTCTTTTTATGCAAATTTTGTTTTTATAGAGCTTTAATTATGTTTCTTGTTTGCGCCCTATTTGTCTGTACTATATCATCAGTGCTTTCCAAAGACTCAATGATATCAGTATATTATTAAATCTTATTTTTTAAGTAGTTCCCATACCAGTTCTCCATACACTTTCTTTCCTTCACTTCTTTATTAGACAGGTACCTCTGCTCTCTTCATGTCACCTGTAATTCTTGCTTGCTTTAATTCTTTATTCTGAAAAGAAGACCCTAGTATATCTTCCAAACATATTTGGATAGTATATTGTATGCGAACTTCCTTGAATTTGTTCTTGGAATATATTGGTCATTTGGCTGAAAATAAAAATTTTGGTTAAGCACCATTTTTATTTGTAACATAAAATTCATTGCTCCATTTACTTCTAGTGAATGTGATCTCTGGAAGTCTAATGTCACTTTGATTCTCCATTTAAAGTGACTTGTTCCATTTGTTTCTTCACTTCTTTTGTTCTGATTTTGTAAAAATTTTCTTTCTTCCCTCTGAAATTTTAGAAAAAGTTTCTTCATCTTTGCTATTCTAATAGCTAAAATTAAGTACTTTTTTTCATTCATTATCATGCATATTCACTGGGTGAAACCGTTCATCTGTAGCTTGTATGCTCAGATGTGTGAAATTATCAATTTTGCTCTTCCATCCTTTTTCTGGAATTCTTATTCTCATATTCTCTTTGTTTGTCATTTTGCCTTCTTATTATTTTTCTTTTATTAGTTTTCCTCATACATATGAGGAAAAATAAATAAAAGGAACAAAACCTCAAAGGGTTATATATACTTTTTATATGTATTTACATATTTTATATATTCATATATACATTTTTTATATATTTATATATAAAACCTCAAAGGGGGTATATAAAACTCTTTGAGGTTTTGTTCTATTTCTTCAGAATATACTTCTTTTCTTCCATTAACATCTCTTCAAATATTACATATAAGCACTTAATCTCTAATTATTCAATTTTTCTGATAGATACAATTTTACTTTAGATATAATTGTAATTTGAATCGTCATAGATGTTGGGGAAGTGGTTTAGGTGTTTTTATCGATCTTTTATTACTTATCTCTCATTCAGTATTTGTTTTTCTGTTTTATAATGTAGTTTTCCTCAAATGTATGATGATCTTTGGTTTTTGGCACATCTTTTAAGATGGAACAATGAAGCAGTTGGCTATGACTTGGGGCCATGACAGTCACGGAAGCAATAGTCTGGTTAGTTTTCTCTAGTGTGCCATGCAAATTTTCTTATTATCAACATGTGTTGTGATATGACAATATCAGTATTTTATCAATATCCATATTTACATTATAAAATTATTTAGGATTTTCAGACTCATTCACTCATATAAATTAATTAAATTCTTTATTATTTCTGAGCTTGACAATATCTGAGAAGACTTTGCATTTATGTTTCCATTTTATCTTTATCTCTCCACTTTAGAATATCTCCCTGATGATAATTCTTTGAAACTCCCTCTTTTACCCCTTCTTTCACTTCTTACTGATATTGTTTTCAGACACTATTTTGTATGATTGATAGGAAGTTTAAACAAGATGTTTATGATTCAGTTGATAGCGATGGACAAAAATTAAAAATGCATGACTATAATATCAAAGTTATAACAAATTTAATATTATAAGAAAGTAACTGAAGGAGAAATTAATTCTGTCTCCAAATGAACATCAATAGTGACTTGAAACCCTTCTGATGAACAGACAGATCTTCCTCCTATAGTTAAAATCTGGCTGCCTGTGACTCTTTTCGCCCCAGTGTCCCATTCTTCCTTCTGGAGACACTGTGGAACCATAGCTTCCGTATTCACCTTCCACAATGGAAAATCAGCTATCATTTTGCCCTTTCACTTCTTCCAATTGAATATACCCGCTTCTTCAACTGTTCCTTATATAACATGATTCACACCATGGACTTTTTGGAGTAGCCCTCCTGGTCCTTCATAGATGATTGAAAGTGCCTGCTGGCATCTAGAAATGAATTATTGAGTTGTAGAAGAATCACTATCAGGTTGCGTGAGGCCACAGTTTAGTATGAACGTAGTCAGAGCCTGGATAATTCATTGTTATGAGAGTACAACAGCTAGAAATTCAAATACTTTTGAGCAGTGCCAGGAGTAGATAGTATAAGCAAGAATTGCCCCAAATCGTGTACTTTTTTTTTCTTAGCGCCAGGTTTTCTTTCACCTCTTTCTGTTAGCACTAATTAATAAGACAGTTCACTAAGCACTTGATGTAAACAAAAAGTCTGAGAGTATAATACAAACAATAACAACAACAACAACAACAATACAGTTACACTAAGGAGGGTCTGAGAAGACTGCCACATTAGCCAGGTCTGGGGTAATATCATGCAGGGAAAACTTTTGGTTGCAATATGGTGCAACCAGAAGTTAAGTTCTACAGTAAGGACCACCACACTATGTACCAAATCTAAGAAAGGACCAAAGGATATATGCTTTCCTTTCCTCCTGATACTTTTAAAATATAAGTTCAGATTATTAAAGTGTAATGTTTTCACATGAAACTTAGAGACTTACTTTTCAGGCTTTAAAAAGATGACTAGTATATCATATCAAACTACTTACCTGTTAGCTCATAGAGAGACTACATCACTAATAATGCAGGGAGATAAACAGCATCTACTTTGAATTGTTCCTCAGTTGAGGAAACAATTTGCAATGTTTTCTCACTTCAAAGAAGTAATAGCAGTAGGAGGAATACCTAATGTAAATGACGAGTTAATGGGTGCAGCACACCAACATGGCACATGTATACATATGTAACAAACCTGCATGTTGTACACATGTACCCTAGAACTTAAAGTGTAGTTTAAAAAGAAAGAAGTAACATGTCTTCATAGAAATTTAAATTCACTTGCAATTCCAACATGTGGAATCTATTTGTGATAATACTTTTAAAGTTTGTATTGTTGTTCCTACATAGATGGAAAATAAGAATAAAAAGGACTACAGCCTTGCTTTCAGCTAATTATTTGGTTAAGAAAGGATTTCAATTGGTATATTTCTCATGTGATTTCACTATTCCACCCTCTGCTCAGTTTCAAATTCAATGGAGGGGGATAAAAATAAATATGTGTTTTACATTTGTTTATTTACATTTGTATGTTAACAAACAAGGACCTGTCCTCCACCCATTAAAGCACAATTTTAGAGACAGAGTGATTCTACATACATAGGTTTTGCAGCAGTGATGCATATAAAGGACAAGCATGTTAGGATTCTCTATATATTTGAAAAGTGAAATAACACAATAAAGCTCATTTTATAAAATGACACTAAAAACATGAGGATGCTGTCAAATTTAGATTGGGATAAGTAGTAATATTTAGAATTACAAAGAAAGAGCAAAAATAGAAAATTTAAAGAAACATGTCAAAACAAGGAAGCAAGTTGAAAGGGAGAAAAATTGGATTTTCTACAACTGGCATATAGATTGTTAATGTTATCCAAAATACATAAACCCCATTACGTCTTCATAGAATGCCAACTACATTGTCAAAATTCCAATAAATGATGATAAGTCTAAAATTGATGGAATGTCAATATATCTGGCATACACCTTTCCAAAGGAATGACCCACCAGATCTATCCTGAGTTGTTTATATAAATCCTAATTGTAATTTATAGTTCTGCAGTAACTTCATTTGTGATCATTTATTTAAGATCAGCCTAACATTTGAGATAAAGTAGAATTAGAAAAAGATTAAGTGTTCAGAAAAATACACTTCTAGAGTTTTGATACTACATTCTAGTCCCCCCCTTTTTACATCCAACAAAGTCAATTTACAGCTGTGGAATTTTCAGACCTAGCCCTATTTTTGGAAAATTCAACAAAGAAGTATTAACATTGCATCTTTCATAGGCTTAGAATTTTTGATTCAAAAGGTATTTAAGATAAAATCTTGTTTAACTCTCCATTACAGAGATGACAAAAACAGCTAGAGATCATGAAATGAATTACACACATCACGTGGACTATACTATCACAGTTGGGAGAAGAAATAAAGTCCCTTCATTCTCAGTCCAATTCTCTTTCCTCTGCACACACACACACACACACATGCACACACACGCGCACACACACACACACACACGACTCACTTTAGCAATGTTTCTTACAAATCTTGTTAGCAGATTAAACAAGGATCAGAGTTAATCTTTGGATTAAGTCATCTGTGTTTGGATATAGCCAAAGTAGTTGAATTTATCTCTATAGGAGACAATCAACGCTTTCTACAAGCAAATCAATATCCCAAGGTTACAGTTTCTAATTGTACTTAATTCTCCTTGCTAAATGTACCTTATTAATTATTTTGAAAGAAGGGGCAAGTTTGTGGCTCGATCAAATCAAAACTTCAAAAGAAGAAAGGCAGGAAGGAAAAGAGGAAGAAAAATACAGAGAAAGATAAGACAAGAAAACTAGGAAAGGCTCCAACTCTATGCTTAATTGAGTTCTCCTGAACCTGTTCCAACACTGTGCTGAGGATTTTAGCTGATCATGACTGCTATGTCAAACTCATGTAACACGTTCAGTTTTAAATCCATTATAGTATCTTGGACTTCAGGTTAATAAAATCATATTTAAATTCTGATCATTTTCAGTAAAAATAAGAATAATTACAGATCTAGGCCGGGCGCGGTGGCTCAAGCCTGTAATCCCAGCACTTTGGGAGGCCGAGACGGGCGGATCACGAGGTCAGGAGATCGAGACCATCCTGGCTAACATGGTGAAACCCCGTCTCTACTAAAAATACAAAAACTAGCCAGGCGAGGTGGCGGGCGCCTGTAGTCCCAGCTACTCGGGAGGCTGAGGCAGGAGAATGGCGTGAACCCGGGAGGCGGAGCTTGCAGTGAGCTGAGATCCGGCCACTGCACTCCAGTCCCGGCGACAGAGCGAGACTCCGCCTCAAAAAACAAAAAAAAAAAAAAAGAAGAATAATTACAGATCCGAACTGCATTTGGGGAGTAAAAGATGCATACCATTTTTTAAATGCTCTCTGAGATAATGCTAGTAATTTCCTTTGGTTTTGTTTATTAACCGATATGCAATTCTTGATAAACAGCGTCTGGTTTAGTCATGTAGACGTTTGGCAAGGCTCAGAATGATGTGGTTATCAATCATGGTGATGAGCTGTCTTGTTGTTTGATACGAACTTTCCTAGAATGCAACACAACTTCCTGTAAGGAATCCTGGAACTCTAGGGTAGATGGTGGGTTTAGGGTGGTGGCAGGAAAAAGTAAAGTATTTCATTGTTGTCACTTTTCACAGGTCCTCTCATCACATGCAGTTAGTTACTGAGGACAGAGATTAATTTGGATTGTAAAATAAATAAGCTTTTTTTCTTCTCGTCTAATTTTATTCACCAGGGTTTTTAAAGCCACAGATTCTTCTTATGGCAGAAACTTACAGTATGTATTGAAAGTGTTTATTTTTATTTTAATAAATATATAAAGTTTTATGTTTATAAAAATGTTTGCATCAGTTTACCTACAATACTAAATCTTTTGGAACATAGTTTTAAAAATGGTTGGCAGAGATATGACATATGGCCTTTCTGATCCTTGAAAATGTCTGTGATGCTGCCCGATATGGTTTCAGGAAAAGCAAAAGCATGACATCCATCTCTGTTTTCTCCATAAAAAACCTGCTTGATCTAAGCATTGACTCAATAATTTGTTGAAATAATAACTTAATTGAGGAAGTAATTATATCCCATAATTTAATAATATGGTATAATGGTTGGAAAGAGTAACCAAACAACCAGCAAAGCTTCACAGAGAACTAACTGGTCTAGCTCTTGATAGAAGGATTTACTGGATCACATTTGCCTTTGATCCCCTTTATCCCCTTTCCATACCCTTTATCTTCTATAGTAACAAAGTTCTCCTGCATCTTGCTCTTGTTCTTATCTTTTGAACATCAACATCTGCTAGCAGTTATCTCATTTGTACCACACTATAAATGACTTAGAAGAGTTTTGATCATTGCCTTTCCAGTTAATTGTAAAATTTCAAGCATGGGTGGATTATTTGAATGTGTTTCAGCAACTATTTAGTCTAAGTTGTGGTTGAGGGAAAAAGAGGGGATTCTGAAATTATACTAACAGAACCTCAGCAAAACAAATGGCCACGATAAAAGGAAAAATTCAAGGGAGTGGTAGGAGAGAACAAAATTTAGTCCAGAAATGCATAATGAGTTTAGAAATTAGCCCATTAGAAAAGAAGGGGAAATTGAAGACATATCTCTTTGTAAGCAGAGACACACTTATAAAAATATTTGTGCATCTTTATCTTGCTAAATAGTGCAGCTTACATTTATTGTCACCAGTGATATTTAACAAAGCCTTAGAAGTTTTAGTGTAGTACCCCAAAATGAGGCTGTTATTACTATTCAACTTTTTGAAAATAAGAACTTCAAGTATTCTTTAATTTTGGTATCTACTGCAAAATGTACATGTGTGAAGTAACCTTGCTACTGATTGTTTTCAGTGGGTGAAATATATTTTCTTGTCTACTGACATATAGAAACAAGCAAATGCAACATTAAGAATGAATCATTTCATTCTTCTCTACCTCTGGTTTTGAAGCCCAATACAATTATAAAGAAACAAATTTGTAAGAAAAGTATACCAACTAAAATGACTCCTTACGTAAATAGCTGCCAGTGAGATTTTTTTCTGTTATTAATTATAACCAAGGAATAAAGTTCTTTACAACTCTTTCCATCATATAAAAGGTATTTGAGTGTTTTTTATTTTAATCAATTATTCACTGAAGAAACCATTTACAGTATTTAATGCCTGCAAGAGGTGCTGAGTTAGGTGCTAGTTCAAAGAGATGAGTGACAGAAATAGATTTTAAACAATTAAAGTACAGAATGGTTCTAGCATAAAGAAAAGATAAGTATTGGCCAGGCACAGTGGTTCATGCCTGTAATCCCAGCACTTTGGGAGGCCGAGGCGGGTGGATCACCTGAAGTCCGGAGTCTGAGAACAGTCTGATGAATATGGGGACACTTTGTCTCTACTGAAAATACAAAAATTAGCCAGGCGTGGTGGCATGGGCCTGTAGTCCCAGTTACTTGGGAGGCTGAGACAGCAGAATTGCTTGAAGCCAGGAGGCGGAGTTTGCAGTGAGCTGAGACTGTGCCACTGCACTCCAGCCTGGGCAACAGAGGGAGACTCCATCTCAAAGAAAAAAAAAAAAAAGAAAGAAAGAAAACATAAATATTTAAGGTTATGAATATCCCCAGGACACTGATTTGATCTTCACAAAGTATGCAAATGTATTAAGTTATCACAAGTATCCAAACACTATGTATATCTATTATGAATCAATTCGTAAAGTATAATATGCGCTTAAAAAGTGTAGAAACACACTTAAACACATACATGTACACAAATACCCACAATAAATATACAGTTTGAAAGAAAGAAAATCTTTCTTTTACATTGCTATATCTATTTATAATTTTATTCAGATCTTTTAAAGAACATGACTCATTTTTTGTATTTAGTTGCATTCTAGGCCTCCAAAAGTTTTTCTGACCAGCATTTAAAACCAAGACAGAATTGATTTCTTTTTCATCTGTAAAAGGGGTAACCCTTGGCAAAACGAAAAGAAATCTAACATTGTCCTTTAGTTATTACTAAATCTCTTCCTCTGGATACCTTGTGATTGCTCCTCAGCCCTCTAATATCTCCCATAAAATATTTATAATAACTGCATAGAGCATAAGTGGTGCGCCATATTTGCTCAAGTGAATTAAAGTGTGAAGGGAAATTACTTTTAATTGCAAACACTGAAATCACTTTTGCACCAATTAATACGTAGCAAATACATTGAAAAAAAAAAAAAAGAAGAAGACTGGTTCTCAGAGAACTGGTCCCTGTTAGCCTGCTATACTGTTCCTCATGAGTTGATTTTCAAGGCTGTTCAGCTGTGCTCACTATAAAGGGAAAGTAGTAGCCTATAGCACAGAGAAGAAGACAGAGCTGGAGAGATGAGTAAATGTGCATAAGCTTCCACAGTGATCTGAGAGAAATGGAATGTATCTCCCCCATAACACTCCTTCAGCTTACCTCACATACCCCTTCTTTAGAGGTATTATTTGTGGGTTAATATATGTGGTCTAAACCATAAGTGTAGCAAATATGGGCATTAAGATTCCACATGGGAAGATACAAACAAAACTGAGTAGGCCAGCAGCCCTGGCATTGAGTAGGGAAGAGAAACTGTGGTTCTGTCTTCCTACATGTCATTAATGCGTGGAAGTTTCTTGACTTAGCCCATCACAATGTTCATCCTGCCCTTAGGGAGCTACTCTTCCACAAGCAGTCTTCAGTCCCTTACAGCAGCAGGGAATGTTTCCAAAGCTCCATATGCACCAGTTTGGGAAACTGTATCACCTTGTTAGCCACACAGCTGTGCTTTTCTTTCTCAGGGCTCAGCTCAGCTGCTGACGTTAGACAGCCTGGTGCCACAAGAAGTGTGTCAGAGCTGAGAGAAGCCACTGCCCCCCACCCAGTCAGGGACTGGAGTTGAATTCTACCATTCTAGAGAGAATCTAGCCCTGCCCCAGTGCCCAGGTAGTAGCCTTCATGATTGAAGGTAAAGGTCAACAGGAAACTGGCTTCCTTCAAATAATTGTGCATGAGCGTACAGATGGGAAGATCCCCCAGGCCTGGAAGCAAACATAGCCTGGGAGCCCACTCTAGCATTGGAGAGGATCTCTCAAATCTCAGTTATTTCCATCAGTGTGTGGCTCTTGGCTGCAACCCAAGCATCAGAATAACAATGGACCAGGCTGAACAATCCCCTTCCCTTGGGAGCTAGCAGCTGTGTAGAGGTGTCTCTTCTAATCCTAAATTGAATTAAAGCCCTGAGAGAAGGTGCATTGGCTTTCATGCCTCTAGATACTGTAAGGTTTGAATGCTGAACTCTGGACCTGAATGATGCACAGTATCTGCTATGCCAGCTGGAATGATAGCCAGCTTAATCAAATAGAATTCATTCCAAAAAAGAAATTGAGAGTCACCGATGGAGAGTGAGAGTGAGAAAAATACAAATGTATATTTATATGATCTTGAAAAATTATAAGACTTGAATTCCTCTTATAAACCAATTTGTTTTAGTACCAACTATTTTCCAAACATAGATTATTATCTTCACAGTTTGGACAATTAAAAAGTGTCAAAATAAAAATTTTCTCTGCTCAAAAATTTAAAAGCTGGAGTCCTCTTTACATTATATATAAACTATTTCACAAGCTGTAACATGAATAAAATGCAAATCAGGTTATTATAATTCTCAGCAGATAATGGGAACTCTACCTCTTTCTCTTCCATTCACCATTGAAATACCAGATTGTTATAACAACCTTTAAAGACTGAACTTGAGAGACGGAGTGTTGTGTCCAATGGCTAATTCAAGGTGATCTGCAACCTAATTTTTGTATAAACAAGTATAGTTTTGCTGTTATTTGAAATCAAGGAATCAACTAAGATTGACAAATGACGGAAAACACGTGAAACAACAAAACTTGTTTATCTAATGCTTGATAGATGGCTAAACTTGTTAACACTGTTCGCTTCCCAGATATTTCCGAAAAATGAGACCACAGACTGACAAAGTATTAAATCTGTGGTAGCTTACCACTGTTGAGTTTTATTGGCTTACTTATTCTTATCAATGTAATTTTTCTTCAAGCGCATGTAAAAAGTCTCAATTTAGTATGTTGCTAGAGAAAAAGCCAAAAAAAAAAAAAAAATAGAACATTGAGATTTCTGCTCTTTATTCAGAATCATTGGAAAATACAAGTCAACCAAAAACTAACTCTGAGAAAAACTCTACCTACAACTAAATCTGAGAAAAAATATTTAGCTCATAAAGATGAATTTTGATAGAAATTCATCTATCAAATCTTTCTATCAAAGATTATTTTGATAGAAATTGCCAACAAATATAATCAACTGAAATGTTGCTCAGTAAGGAGAAGTGGAAAAAAAGGTTATATAAGCAGAATGACAGCCAGACATTGTCATTTTCAAAGACTCTGTGACTAACATTCACAGGGTTGTGTTTTACAAATCTGGTTGACAGAAATATTTAGCATTCATCCAATAACTGAAATGTATTGGTCAGTTCTATAGGCTTCATATGACTGTGGGCATCTGGAAAGCTCTGGTATCCTCTGAGCGGATGACATTTATCTATTTTGTATTTTGCTTACAAAAATATGTTTCCCAAGTAATACCTTGATATTTTATGAGAAAAGATGTTACTGAAGAGAAATAAAGCCTCAAATATCTGTTACGTTGAATGAAAATGTACTGACAAAGGTGATATCAAGTTTTTAGAGACAGTAGCATTAGCCTGTCCCATATTCTTCAGAGTTTCTGAGTTACTCAAAATGAAACTGACAGGATTATGGACTATCATGTGAAATTTTGATTGTATTCAAGCCAGCTCTAAAAGAATCCTGGAAACACGAACATATTACATCTTAGTTTTGTATGTTTGCAATATATTAAACTGCTTTTATAGTAAGATTTCATAAATATTCCCCACATAATTTATAAGATAAAAACTCAAGGTTATAAAACATTTATTTATCAGAGCTATTTTGAAATTGAATCTAAAAACTACAAATAAAAGCTAAATTTTAACTTCTTCCATGCATTACAATATTTCTTTATGTCTTCTGATGCCAACAAAACATTTTCAGCAGATTGAAATTTTAAAGGCTTCTACACTGTAATTATAATACAGAACACAATGTCATTAAAATGTAAAGCAAATTGAATAGGTTATATGCCATTTAACATTCTGATATTTTTATTTAAATTGAGTAGGTTATATGCCACTTAATATTTCTGATATTTTTATTAAAGTCATCATAAAATTGACATGTTCTTTCTTAATGACAGACATGACCTTATGTAGTAAAAGTACTTTCTTGAATATTAAACAACTGCTTAAATCACCAGAATAAATAAAAATCTTGGCTTACTTTAGGAATAAATTATAGGAAAAATCTATATGTAAGGCCTTTTAGTAGACATGAAATTTTTTTCAGTTTTTCTTTTTAATACTTTATTTTATTTTGTTATTTTTTTTATTTTTAGAGACAGGGTCTCACTCTGTGAGACCAGGATGGAGTGTAGTGGTGTGATCTCATGTCTCACTGCAGCCTCAAACTCTGGTCTCAAGTGATTCCCCTGCCTTGGCCTCCCAAAGTGCTGGGATTGCAGGCATGTGCCACTGCACTCAATCTAAAATTTATTTTTAAAAATCTATTTGAGAAAGGCCAGGCGCGGTGGCTCACACCTGTAATCCCAGCACTTTGGGAGGCCGAGGCGGGCGGATCACAAGATCAGGAGATGGAGACCATCCTGGCTAACACGATGAAATCCCGTCTCGACTAAAAATACAAAAAATTAGCTGGGCATGGTGGCAGGATCCTGGAGTCCCAGCTACTCGGGAGGCTGAGGCAGGAGAAAGGCGTAAACTCAGGAGGCGGAGCTTGCAGTGAGCCGAGATCGCACCACTGCACTCCAGCCTGGGCGACAGTGTGAGAATCCGTCTCAAAAATAAAATAAAATAAAATAAAATATATAAAATAAAACATATTTGAGAAGAGACAATTGTAAAAGTTATGAAAAAAATCTGAGATAGATTCAGAAAGGAGTCAAGCTGGAGAGATGTAATCATGAAGAAAGGAGAAGAAATCTGGTATGTATCACTTGAATTTTGTCATGGAAGTTAAACAAAAATCAGTTTATCTAAGAGAAGCAATTTATGAGGGAAAAGGCAGATCTTCATGGCCCGAAACTCTGTTTTAGTCTATCTCACACAATTTCTCCTGTTTTCCAGGAAAACTTTACTTTTCAGTTCACCAATATGGTCTTTCCACCTCTGTGATTTAGTTTTTACTCTCCTTCCCACTTGGGGGTTGTTCCCTCCTACCTTTTCTGTATTTGCTGTAAATTACCCATCCTTAACATCTAAATTTAACTATCATAAATACCATGGAGTTATCTGTGATCTTTCTAGCTAGAATTAATTTTCTTCTCTCTGGTGCTTTCACAACACTTCCTACTTAAAGTATTTATTGCATGCCACCTTGCATTACAAATCTTTATGTACACATTAGCTTTATTCCTGGTTTATAGATTTCTTGAAGGCAAGGGCATTCTGATTTACCTTGCATTCCTCATAATACTCAGAGAACCTAGTACAAGGCCATTTTAGAAAGTAGACACTTGATACAATTCAGTGAAAGCATGTCATGGACATGTTAAATCAAGACCCTAGTTGAAGAGTTTGCTAGGGACGAGGCTAAAGCTACAAACTTTCGAGTATATTTGTGTTTGGGATAAAATCAAGGTTGTGCGCTCTTTAGGAGAGAAGGAGAAATCTCAAAATTTAAACTCATTTAAAATTTAAAAAGTATGAAATATTTGAGGTCATCTAATTGCAAAACAATTAGTTTTCAGAGGCATTTGAGGCATGGCATTCAAATTGTCTTGGTAAAGATATTTATAAAGAAATGTATAGAGGATTAACCTATAACAATTGAAAAAGTTATTTAAAAGCTTTGTTTTAAAATACTCTTATTAGTAATAACAATTATTAATATAATAACATTCTAGCTTTTTTGAATATTTAGTATAATATATGAACCATACTAAATGCTGTTTATTATATAATTTTAATACTTTGTGATAGAATTCATTTTGTTCTTACAATAATCACTATCATAACTTCCATTATAAAGATGAGAAAATCAAGACTAGAAAATTTGATTGAAATTTTATAATCCTCAAGTTATTATTGAACATTTTATTCTTATAACTATGGGGAATTTATATATATGCATCCACAGATTTTATATATCTAGCTAGATACATAGATAGTTACAGGTACTTACAGAACATTTTAAAGACTTAATAAAAGTTAATTTGCATGTTAACATTACGTAATTTGGATCTCCAATGTATGCTGTTGACAATCATCACTTTTGGCACCAGCTCTCTAAAGTATATATTCATGAATCTCAGAGAATATATCCATGCCTTGTGACAGCTATCACAGGAAATAATATGTGCCTCAATTTCTGTGGAAGGAAGGAGGGAGGCAGTAAAGGAAGGAAGAAAGGAAGTAGAAAGCAAACACTATAAACTGGTTATTGAAGTAAACAATACGTTATTATTCTAACGATAACCATTTATTAGTGAATAATAATAAAATCTATACATGACAGATATGTAGTATGTTGAATAGCTATTCTAAACAATTAAATGCCAAGGGTTATATCACATCATCTTATATTATGTTATATTAGCTATATCTGTACAAAATGTTGTTATATTCACTATTTGTAACAATAAGCCATATCAATTCATTAAAAACTGATAGTGACCTGGTAACTCTGCCACCATAACAACCAAATGCTGGATGTTACACTAGAAATGCCATGATATTTATGTTTCTTCACTATGGGTGACCCATTTCTGATTTGGAGTTTGAAAAGAAAATGCATATTTCAATAACAAGTTCAAAATCACTCCCCCATTCCGCAAGCCAATGCCTACCACAATTGCAGCACCATTCGAGACAGTGCTGAAGACTGTAGAATTAATGCAATGAGAAAAGGAACATTGATAGTGGATGCTCAGAAAGGCAGTGGGCTACAGAATCTTACAGTCGTCTTTAAAACCTCTGCCTAAATAAATATGATAAATCCTTGAGAAAAGAAGTGAGCATCACAGCCCACATAGCACATGCCACATTGCAAACAAAAGTCCAGGCTATTCTTTCTCATTGTGGCTTCTGCCATGTGGCATTTCTGGCACGGAACAGTTGCTCAGTAAATATTGTGAAATAATATAAATGAATTTAAACGTTTGATTTAAATTCAGCCAGAGAAGAGATTGCTCAGATTTCTTCAGGGTTTTCTCTAAACCCTTAGTGAAGTGATATATTTTGTAGTGCACATTGCACATTTTCCATTGTAAAATATAAGTTGAGTCATGTTCAAGAAAATGTTGGGGTTTTCTAAAGTCAACATATAAAGTCCAATATTGAAAAAAAAACCATGTTTTTGTATGCCTAGAACTTATAAATCATATTATAGTCTAATTCCAATTCTGAAAGTGAACCAAAAAAGTTAAGTGCACCTCTGATAATTATGTTCAATTATGGCTTATTTCTAACTGACGTAGGTCCATGTTACACATAATAAGATCCCATGGAAAATTTCAGCCATTCAAACCCAGGTAAATAGCTTTGAGTTCATAATTTTCAAATATCTTTTTCAGAAACTTGTTGGAACTGTTCTAGTTCTATGACATTCTTTCCCAACTGACTTTAGAAGTGACATCTCAATTTCCTTTTATTTATATCTCTGGAACTACTGCTTCAATGCTTTCTGATTTCATACCTGCATAATAAAATTCCTGATTTGCCCATCACATTTTGGCAAACAACCACCACCACATCTCTCTGGATACTGGCTTTGTCAAGCTTCCAGATTCATTTCAACCAGCCACCTCTGCATATGATTTTCCAGTAACTCTGAACTCCCAAGCAACCAGGTGTTCTCCCTCACTATGATCTGCTTGCACCTGATCCGGGCTCGACAAACAACATCACCATCCAGCAGTGGTTTATATCCATCATGAGGTTTTCCAAACATCAGTCATTCAATTATTTCCTTCACAAGTTTTGCTCCATCTGTATATAATTTGTTGTGTTATAATTATGACTTTATTGTATAACAGATACTCTATGATAAAAGGGATATATTCTTGTTCTGCTGGCCACTGTATGTGCAGAGATTACAATAACAATTGTCATGTACTGCTTATTCAGGAAACATTGTTGAATAAGCAAGTGAACAGATGAAGATACCACTAGATGGCATCTTTCAAAATTATGCAGTATAAACAAAGCAGTATTATTCAATTCTATCTTTATTCTGTTGCCTTCTGTAGGATCTGCCTTAGAGATCTGTCCCCTCTTGTGAAAGGAGACTTGCAAGTAATAAACAAAGGTAAATTGTTACTAGTAAACCAAATTGAGGTGCTCTCTCTCTGTCTCACTCTCTCTCTCTCTCTCTCTCTCTATATATATATATATATCTTCCTCACTATTTCTCTCTCTCTCTTTCTCTTTCTATCTGTCTCTGTTTCTATCTCTATGTCTCTCACGTTATCTCTCTCCCTTGCTATCTCTTTCTCTCTCTCTCTCTCAGATCTTTGCTACTCTAACAATGTTTCCAGAGCCAATAGATTAAGTACCATGCAGAGAGTTTTTTAGAAATGCAGAATCTCAGGCCCCATATCAGACTTAATGCAGAATTCACAGTTTAACAAGATACCCAAGTGATTCATATGCTCATTATATCTGAGAGGCTCTGTCCTCCATGTAAGTGGAAACAGTTAAAAGAGAATTGAAAAAGAAAATATGTTTCTCACTGTGTAACCCAGCATTACTTAATTCTAAATAAGTGTTAATAGAACTTCTTGCAGTGACAGAAATGTTCTGTATCATCTCTGAACAATAACCACATGTGGCTATTTATCACTTTAAAAGAGACTAATATAAAGAAGAAACTAAATTTTAATTTTGTTCAATTTTTGTTTAATTTTATTTTTAATCAGTCAGTGTGGCCAATGGCTATTATGTTGGAGAGTATGAGTCTGCTAGATAAGGGTAACAACAGCTGAACATTGGGGAACACTTGTATGCTGATTTAAAGATGTTGCATAAATGGAGGATTACATGAGAAGATGAAGAACTGAGCCCATGAAGACCTCAGAAAAATAAGACTGCGCATTCAAATTATTATGTCATAAATTTTACAATTTACAAATGAGTTAAGACGCTAATGAAAATATTTCAAAATAATAAATGGCCAAGGCTGCTACTTAGAGTTAAGAAAATGAAAACAACCATTAGGTGCTGCTCTCCTTCATGTCCCATTAAAATAAATGCAATTATATAAAAAATAAATACAATTAAATAAATAAATAAAAATTACAATGGGACTTGGAAGAAACAAGAACGACAACATTTTAAATGCTGGAAAGCAGGAAAGTAAGTGGTAACTGACAGTGCTCCCCAAATGTTGAATTCTACACGGCAATAGTAGGGAAATTTGAGAGTTAATAGAATTTGTGCTGCAGATGCTTTATAAGAAACAAGGTTGGTGATACTTAGCTCCCTGTGAAAACAGTGCTAAAGAAGAGATTGTAAGTACGTTTGAAAAACATACGTAAGAAGCACACACGTAGATCTCAACAGTTCTTCCCTCATTCTACTCAGCTAAGGGACTGTCTTCAACTCCCTTTCTGCCCTTATCCCTTATGCCTACATACGCTTCAGAAGAAGGCTAGGGGTTCATTATCTTAAAAGTGGAAAAGAGTGCCTTGGACACCAGCCTTAGCTGACAGACAGGTCTCAGCTTAATTCTGAAAACAGGAGAATTAAGAGAAATTTACTTTCTAAAAGTTAAACCTGTACCAGTTTCCCCTATTCAGTGCCTAGAACTCCAACAGCTAGGTTTATATCCCAGTGTCATAAAATAGAAGTCTTTTCTGGATAGTTGGATCAGTCAAGAGAAAAAATAAAAACAAAACAAATAAAAACACAAATGAACAACAGAAGTCAAAAGATACAGTGAGAAAATCTTCAAGAAGGCAAAGAAAACAAATAGATGGAAAGTAGGAGCCAAAAGATAATAAAACTCAAAGAAAATAATCTGAATAGTAGTTCCAGAAAAGGAACAGAAAATGAGATACAAAAAAGCTATCAATGACATAATTTCCAATTTATTCCTTAGAAACAAAGATGTGGATTTCCAGATTAAAATGTCTAAGTGTCCTGCATGATGGATGGAAACGGACACGCAGCAATATTCAAGACTGATAACTTCCAATCATCAGTGATCTACCTCTGTAGTGTTTCCTCTTTCTCTATTAGACAATATAACTACTGTCTGCATTGCTGATTTCCTGCCCTAAATTCTGCTAATAAACTTCGTGTTACATTTTTCCCCTTGTAAAAATGTTTCACTGGTGGTGTTTGGGTTCTCTGCCATTGTGTAACACAGGATCTCAAAAAGTTAACTACCATGCATCCTGTTGCAGGAAACAATTAGTGAGATAAGCTCCACGAAAACAAGGAAGTAAGGGAATGCAGAAGAAAATCAGAAGTTAAAAGAAAAAAGAGAGAGAACACAAAAGATACATGGAAGGAATAATAACAGCATGATTATCAAAATGCCACCACTGAGTGTTAGAATTCTTGAGAGTAATCAAACCAGATTGAAGCTAGTCAGAAAAGTCTAAAGAAGATTTCTTTAAGACTATAAAATTGGTCTGGCACAGTAGCTCATGATGTCTGTAATCCCAGCACTTTGAGAGGATTGGATAAGAGGTCAGTAGTTCAAGACCAGCCCAAGTAACACAGAGAGGCCCTGTGTCTACAAAATAAATAAATAAAAAGAAAAAATTAGCCAGGCAAGGTGGTATGTGCCTGTAGTCCTAGCTACTCGGGAGGCTGAGATAAGAGGATTGCTTGAGCCCAGGAGTTCAGCCTACAATGAGCTATGACTGCACCATTATACTCCAGCCCGAACCAAAGCATGACACTGTTTCTAAAAACAAACAAACAAAACAAAAAGAAAGAAAGAAAGAAAAAGGAAAAGGAAAAACAGACTATAAAATTGAGAAAATAGCTAAAATATTGAGAGGTGGTTTACACTACTGCAGGGTGAAATTGCAGACGTATTAACATAAAGTACATAGGAAACTCCCGCCAGATAACCATGAAGTTCAAAATTTATTAAATTGAGGGAAACCAAGGTAATGTACAGGAAATAAAATCACATGACTCAGCTATAAAAGCATTTGCATAGCCATTGCAATGTGTACTTTTGATGTCAGTCACTACTTGTCATTTAGGGATAGATAGTAAATAGAAAAAGTTATCAAATATAGTTTTAAGTGGGTGCCATTGAGCACAGGAAATGTGTGCTGTGAAGCAGGAAGAGAGCAGATAGCTTTTATAGGGGATGGCTTTGTTTTGTAGCCTTATAAACTGTTGGACTCAAAGTTGTGCCTTTAAAACTCAAACTATAAAACATAGAAATGACAAAATAAGATAAAACTAACTAAATTTTAAAATTACAAAGAGATGGGAGAACTGCTCCAGTTGTGACGATACCTTACTTTTAGTAGGAACTTTTGATTGGATGCTTGCTAGGCAGACTCTTGAGCACTGGAAATACAACAATGAATAAAACAGACAAAAATCACTGTCTTTGCAGTTTGTCTTTTTCTCCATGACACATTGGAAAATGTGAAACCACATCTTCCCTATAATTTTCTAACTCCAGGTTTTAGGACTTTTTCAACAGACTACAATTACCAGGCTCTGGCCACCTATTGAGTCCCTTGTCCAGTCACTCTCTCTCAGACTCCCAATTCCAGTCAAACATCTCTCTTTATAGTCTGTTTTTGTTTGTTTGTTTGTTTGTTTTCCTGGACTAGAAAGTTCTTCTCACAGATATCCCAATTGTTTCATTCATTCTAGTTTTGAGTCAATTACCATCTCGGCAGAGAGACCTCATCAATTACTATGTTTGAAGTATCTATTGTTGCTCTTTTTCCCTCTCCCCTTTCACTGCTTTATTTCTCCTTATTGCACTGAAAACACTGGATGTGAGTTGCATTTATTTGAACATATGCTTATTGTCAGTATTTTTCTGACAGACGCTGACATAGAATAGCGATAACTGTCTTCTGATTGTTTCTAAATTCAAGGTGTCTAGAACAGTGTCTGGTTAATTGTAAGTACTCAGTACTTATATTTAGAAGAAGAGAAAGAAGAATATAAAAGGGAAAGACAATAGATAGAAATAACAGATTAAAATCAATCCATAATATGTTATTATCAGTACATATTTGTATTTATAAAGTGATTTTACCTCCTAACCATTAATTAATGTCTAAATTATTTTAAAAGATGAGTATTTTAGGTAGCTTTAGGTATGACGGTGGTCAAGAATACATCAATTTCTTGAACTAGGATATTTTCCAAATGTGAATATGATTACTTGAAGCAGACACGTCAGGGGTTTTCATGACTGCAGTCATTTCTTTGAGGGTTCTGATCATATGTATTCATTGAGCAGACTTTTGTTTATGTATCTTTAGTGAAAATGACATTTGCAATGTTCTAGATCCCACATACTGAGATTTGACACATACTTTAGAGTACAGCAACACCTTATTAGCTGCAGTATAAGAAGTAGGTACTGAAAAGAAGTGTCTAGACAACTCTGAAATTCTTCTTGCCACATAACTCTTAAGGGAAGGAAGAGGTGTTAGGAGGTGCTGAATACTAATCACACTTGAGTCATTTTCTGACACTGTTGTCTTGCATGATTTACTGAATATAACCCTTCAGATGTTCTTTGCTTTCTTTTAAATTCCCAAAAGGAGATACTAATTTTTGTTGTAGTTGTTTTCTTTTAAAAAATCAGAATTTGGGCAACTTTATTGGAACTTTGGGACCTGACACCATTTGTGAGTCTGCAGGTATGGCCAGCCATGTTCTCCCACACTGGAAGCAACACTCCTGAGCTCCAGTCAGTTTTCTGATACCTTACCCTCTCTAACTGCCTCCTGCCATTACTCACAACTGTGAAGTAAGAAATCATAGTTTTGTGGTTTTTTTAGTTTATTTATTTATTTACGTGTAGAGATGAAGTCTCTCTTTGTTGCCCAGGTTGGTCTTGAGCTCCTGGCCTCAGAAGATCCTCCCCGCTCAGCCTCCCAAAGTGCTGGGATTACAGGCCTGAGCCGCTGTGCCCAGGCAATCGTTTTGTCTTGGTAGAGCCCAGTTCCTGTGAAAATCAGCAGTGACTGTGCTAAACCGGCTGTTACAAAAGACAGCCTCAGTCTTAATGGAAATACAAGCTACTGCAATACTGTCATTTACTGGGGAGACTGCTTATAAAAACTCCGGCAACATCCCCACATCCATTAGAAAACCTGGGGTGCTGCAGATCTGCAATGCTGCTTCCGGTTAGAACATCATAACGGGAACGAGCGGTTAAAAAATAGGCCCAAATAGGGAAGAGTTAAACTGAGAGGCTTTCTGCCAAAGACCTCTCGCGTGTGTATGGGGAGTGGGCGGCAGCACAAAGTCAGTGACCCCGTAGGGAAGAGAAAGGAGAATGGGGAATAATTTTCTCACTAACCGTAAGAGCAGTGGGTAGGATTTAAATGGGGACTATCTGTGAAACTGCAAAGCAAGCACATAAAATACAATTTGCTCCTATGTTGGCAAAGGGAGGGGCCTGCAGGTGGGCACAGGGATAATCTGGATCACGCCATGGAAGCCTGATGGAAACAGTTTTAGACAAGCATATGATTGCCACAACCAATTTAAAGCTCAAAGTAAAATATGATTAGTCTGTGTCTTGGAGTTCCTGTCCCAGCTCTATCCCAGGAGCTAAGCAAAGAATACCCAGTTGCATGCATCCTTACCAAAACCCTAGAGCCAGCTCTAGGGCAGGATATTGGTAGAAACAGGATTCAGGATAAAACTTCTGCTACTCTACCTGGCTTGGAATTTCATTTTTACATCTTAGCAGCAGATTCCAGTGTCTCTCCCTTAAATACAATGAAAGATCAGGCCGGGCGCGGTGGCTCAAGCCTGTAATCCCAGCACTTTGGGAGGCCGAGACGGGCGGATCACGAGGTCAGGAGATCGAGACTATCCTGGCTAACACGGTGAAACCCCGTCTCTACTAAAAAAAATACAAAAAACTAGCCGGGCGAGGTGGCTGGCGCCTGTAGTCCCAGCTACTCGGGAGGCTGAGGCAGGAGAATGGCGGGAACCTGGGAGGTGGAGCTTGCAGTGAGCTGAGATCCGGCCACTGCACTCCAGCCCGGGCAACAGAGCGAGACTCCGTCTCAAAAAAAAAAAAAAAAAAAAAAAAAAAAAAAAAAAAAGATTATCTACTCAGACTTGGTCTACCCCGATACACTGAATACCCAGAATGATGTCACCTCCTCACTGTACCTTAATTTTCTCTGTTTTAAAATGGACATCCTAATTGGGGTGTTCTGATATTCGGGGGAGTTTATACATGTCTTCAGCTCAGAAGAATGCCCAGTACATTGCAACTGATCCAGTTACATGAAAGCTATAACTATTATCTATTGCCTACCCTGACTTGTTGAGAAAATGGACAATTTCTTTGTGCCACTCAGATGGTGGTCTTTATGGTATTTAGGTTGAGGAAAGGTAATGATAAAAGTCTGCAAAGCTAAGAGGGTTCTCAGTTATTTTACTAACTAAAGAGGTAGTTGGTTAGCAGTAGAATTATAGTTGGGACAATAGGGAAAGAGAAGAATGATTAGTGTGGCTGCCAGAGCAATTGGGAATTTGGAGAGAAACTGAGTTTAAAGGGAATCCTTAGAAAATTCTGTGACAGCAATTGTAACTGCAATTGTCAGGACAATGTTATGTAACAAATACACCCAAACTCATTTTAAAAACTGCAATAGGCAATTATTCCCATGCTCTGTGTCCTGCTGGCTTAAACTGGGCTCTTTTGAGGGGGTAGGTTTCAATCTGTGAGTCCAGCTGTGCTTGGCTGCCCTGCATGGGTTGGGCCAAGATCTCATCCATTTGTCTTCATTCTGGGGTTGATGTTGATAATAAATATCTTTATTTTCTCCAGAAGCTCTCTCCAAGGCATTTACAGACACATAAAAAGAAAAATGCACTGAACACACATATTTCAAACCTCTGCTTGGGTCATATCTCTTAATATCTCATTGACCAAAGCAAGTCACATCATCAAATCCCACATCAGAAAACAGAGAGGCACTTCAGGGTGCAGGAGAAGTGGCAATGTCACATAGAAAAGGGCACAAAAGCAGGAAGGCACGCTCATCTTCAGTACAGTGTCACTTGGCCCTCTCCTCTGTCACTGACAGTTCCCCCAGAAAAAGCAGTTACTGTTCTTCAGACTTTTGGAATCAGATTTTGGTGTTGGCTGGTTGTTTGCTCACTTAATGTGAATGCTTGTGAGATCTTCCCCAACTTGAGAACAGGGTATGCATGAGAGTGTAAAAAAAAAAAAAAAAAAAAAAAAAAAAAATTATTTATTTGGATTTCCCCAGGATTTCTCTCCAATTTAACAGTGTTCTGGAGCTCAGTATTTGAGAATTCTCTTTTTTTCCTTTGCTTCTGTCTGCTTTTTGAATTCTCTTCTTATACCAAATAGACCAAACAAAAACATTAAAGAAAAGCTCCTCTTCCATTGTTTAATAGTTTAGACTACACCTGTCTGCACATCCCACAGCCCAAGCTTCTAGAGAAGCCTTTATGCCGTGATTCCAATGTCTTCTGTTCCTGTGTCTGTCTACCAAATCTGGGAGTTGTGGCACCTCCAGTAATGATTATTAACAACATTGAAGCCTTCATTAATACCTCTGTGACTATGGCATTATTATGCTGTTTTCTACCCCTTTTGTTTTAATGTCCCATAGGACATGCACTAGGCCAGGGGCTACCTCAAACCCTTGCCAGCAGCCTCTGCTGAGATGCATGCAGGTAGATCTGAACTATCTCCAAGAAAATAGAAAAAGAGAAGTTTGTGAACTTTTTATTTGGCACACAATTTTGCATTGTTCATTAGTGAGAAATGTAACGAGTTGTCACATATTACAATTAGAATCAAAAAAATGAATAGGCAGGTACAGTAAAGAACTGGTTCTCACAACTCTGAATTTCTCAAACCAACTACATTTCACCTTCTACATAACAGTGATAACACAAATACTAATAAAATTTGGGGCTGGTAATATGTATTTCAATACGTCATTTTCAGAAATAAGGACAATTAACGATGCAAAATAAACATTATAAAAATCTACCACAATTTTAGGTTCACCTCCTTAGAGAGACATGTGTAAACCCAAAAACTGGCAAGAGATAATTTTAGAATAAAGGACAATTTAACTATATGAAAAAAGACATGGCTTTTTCCTGATATTTTTGCATTTTGTCACTCATTTATGATAACATCATCATAGACCGGAATCTATAAACCCATATCTTAAATATCTGTGCCTGTAACCCATCCATTTCAAGAGCTAGTTGATTGGCATGGAATTCCAAATGCTATGGAGGTCAAATTGAAATTTCCTTTGGTCACAGAGAGAAAATAGCTGCTTTTGACACAGAACTAGAGGGTTCCAGTTGAGAAACATCTATGCTTCTCAACTATTCTACTACCTACAGGAGTTTGCTTATCAGTCATTCCCCATTTAACACTGAGGCCACCACTTATCTAAATGAGTTGCCATGTGGAAAATGTGTATGTATTTGCAAACAGAGCATCCCACATGCATTATTCAGAACTCTTCTGGCTACAAGTGATAGAAAATCAACTCAAATTGCCTTAAGGGGAAAAGGGACTTTGTTGACTCATATAACAAAAAAAGTCAACAACAGACTGACATCAAGGGCATCAAATTCAGAGGCTCCAAGGATGTCATTGGGACCCATGCTTTTGATCTCAGAGCTCTGTGTTCATGTGTGGTGCCTCATTTCTTAGACAGTGATGCTGCACCTGCCAGAAGCTTCAGTTTTACATGTTTTCTCCCAGCCACTGCAAAAGAAAGAAACTGTCCCTTTCTTGCAAGATCTCACCAATGTATGTCCTACAATTGGAACTCATTGGCCAGAAATGGTTTGGCACGGGTCTCATGGCATCCCTGAATTTGCAGTGCATTGGCCAAATCCGCTTTATCTGAGAAGCTGATGCTGCTGTGACCCACAGCAAAAGAAGTGGGGAAATGTGAAGGAGAGGTATTTTCCAAGAGAAAAGTAGGATTTATCTTTTTTTTTTTTTTTTTTTAAATCAAAAGAATCAGTAGAGAATGTTGGGATGCTGGGCAGACAAAAAAACAGATTCCAACACACCAAGAAACCTTATTCCATAAACCACTCACTGAGGTTTATCTACAACAAAAGCCATCCCCGTTTCTGTGCTAGGAAGAAGCCATTAATAGTCCTCATGTGTTTGCTCTTCCAGAGGCCTCAATAACTCGGATCCCAGAGGGTAAGGGAACTAGAGGACTCGACAATATAAATCCAATTAGCAACTTCTGTCTCTGGAATCAAAACGCTCTCTAGTGATGTTTTTGAAGGCCTTAGCCTTGTTAAGTGAAATTGCCTAATAATAAGCCTTGTAGTGTTTCAAAGAAATTATTTTGCAAAGTTAATTTATGAGAAATAAAAATAACATATGTTCTGTCTTCCCCAATGAAAGCATTAAATTTACTTTCTTAAAAAGTCCCCAGACAGAGATGGTGGCTGTTTCTCTTCATTGATGGCCATTATGTTATTTATCTAAGCTTAACAAGTTCTTAGAGAAACCCTGAGCTTCTCATTAAAGTCATAACCTAAATTGTGGTATATAGAAGAAGTAACAAATCCCAACACAGCCTATGAAAATAAAATCACTCTCAGACTATAAATTAGATGTCAGACTCATTAGTTATTTTTAAGTATTTACTAGAATTCTTATCATTATTGATCACTTTTACTTTTACTTTTTATTATTGATGACTTTTACTTAAGGTTTAGTTAGAGGACTAAAATATGAAGGGCTACTATATGAAACAATATTACAATATAATTGATGATGGTTTTTATTTACTATTACGAAGAAGATACTAAACATGAGGTATATTGTAGGAGATATAGATGGATGATTAAACATGATTAAAGTCATACATAGCTTATAGTCCCTGAGTTTCCTTAAAAGTATTCATGAAATATTATTGAAATATATGAACTGAGGATGCGTGACATTTTAACCCTGACATTGTTTATTATAAACATGCAGTTATAATTGCATTTCTTGAGGAACAATGTTTTTTCTTTTGTTTTCACAGCTTGAAAAATGGGAGTCAAATTATTTTTATATAAAATGCTATTTAACTCATCAAAAATTAATTCTCATATGTAGTACATTCAAATTTTGTTTTTAAGCTTAATTCAACTTTGATTTTTTTTCTTTTTTTTGTTTTCCCATTGAAAAGTTTATAACAGTCGTGATTGTATTAAATTTGTTTGGAATGTGATGGCTATATTATGTAAGTTGAACAACTTTAAGTATTCCAATTTCAAAATCATGACAAACTATTGCCTGAGGAAACTTGGAAGCTTATAAAGACAAACAAGTTAGGACAGATTTTTTTGGTTTGTTTGTGTGTTTTACGGTTCTCACTGTAAAAATCAGAAGAGAAAAAGAGAGAAAGACTATTTCAAATATTTTTTTAAAATTAGCTTCTAGATATTCTAAGAGAAAATTAAGAATCAAACCATGAGATTTTGAGATGGCCAGTTTTGACACTTTTGATCTTAGTAAATAGTAGGTAAAATGAATATTATATTTAAAACCAGAAACATAGTGTGCTTTCTGGATGAAAACAAAATGAGAAACAGAATGGAAATGGACTGGAAAATTGTTAAGCATCTTTTTTTTTTTTTTTTTTCCCAAGGGACTTACATAACTCTTAATCTTATCCATTGCCTTCACATTCAATCAGGTCACTTCAAAAAGTCCTTACATAACGAGACTTTAAATGGAACTCCTGCTTTCTTGGGAGAGAAAGACTGAAGTCTAAAGCTGAGAATGAAAGATATCAAACTCCTTACATTTAGAAAGGACGCTGGTCACTGAGGAGAGGTTTGCCCATGGGTGATCCAAAATCAGTCTGCCACACAGGAGCCAACAGCCACTCCAGATTATCTGAAGAAAAAATATTCTTGGGCATGTCAATAGGAAGAATGCCTTGAAGGTAGCAGTTGTTAACTCTGACTAGGCAGTAGCATCATTCAAGATGCCCGGTCCACACCCTAAACATGACATCCCAATTCTGGGCATGGGGCACAGGCATTGGGAGTTTTTGAGGCTCCCAGGGGATTCCCATGTGTGGCCAGGTCAGAGCCCATTGGTGCCACATGCTAGCTCTTCTCTTTGTCTCCCCGTGGCCTTCAAGCCAAATGAAAAGCTTTGGGAAGTTTGGGAAAGATGACTGGCGTATTGAGGAGCCTGAAGTTCAGAGAGTTCAGTACTTAAACCACACCTGAAAAATGTTAAAGGCAAGAGGACCAGAAAAGGGGGCCTAGAGAGGGAGAGGAGGGAAAGGTGTAGCAGAAGGCAGCTCTACGACCACTAACTGCAAGGTAAAGGCACGGACACTGCCTAGGAGTCAGTGCTGGTCTTCTGAAATGGAGCTGTCCATCATGTTTTCAAGAGATTTTATTTACGAAGAATGTCTACAGATAGAGAGAGACTGTGTGCGTGAAACTCATTAAAGCAAACCCTAACAAAATGAAGGCTTGCCTGGCCTGGAGAAAGAGCCAAAATGCATAGTGGTGTATCTCCCAGGAGCCCTCTGAGAGATGCATTCCTTGGACTCTGTGTTAGTTGCATCCAGAGAGCATCAATTAAAATTATGATTACATGCTCCCGTAAAACTTAGCCTTTTTTCTTCAATCCACCAGCCACTCTAGGCCCAACTTTGGAGGGACTGGAAGCAAATGCCACTTAGCAAGGGAAGAGAAAGAGTGTTTGGTGGCATGAGAAAGACTGCAGTAGTAAATCGTATTCTTCCGCCTTTCCCAAAGTGGGCTTCCAATAGGCATAATCTGCCAGAAAAGGAAAAAATGAAAATGAAATTTTGACAGTGGGAAACTTTGGAATTCCATAAATAAGATGCATTTGAGCTGCTGAAATTTTAATGCAAAGACAAGAAGAATGTTTCAGTGGAGCTTATTTGAAGACACTGGAGTAGAAACAAATAAAAGTTTCCCATAATTTTGACCTTCCTGAGTCCAACTCATTCAATAAGCACAAAACTTACCTTAAGTTCCTAATTACCAGATACTATAACACTAACTGCTAAGTTTACAGGAGACAAAGATAATTATATTTATGTGGCTATATGGCTTTTCTATCTAAATTCCTTGAAGATAGAATACTTACATAGTTGTAATTATTATTGCTGTGTTGTTGTAGTCATTATTATTATAATTGTCTTAGGACCCAGTATCACTCAAGCCTGGCACTTACAGATGTTCAAAAATATGTATTGAATAGGTGGAGAAATAAGAAAATATGCGAGCATGAATCAGATCCATTGGCACAGAGGAGACAATCACTTACAATCACTTTTTTATTATGAAGAGGTATGACACATACTTTGTTTTTTTTGTTTTTTTTTGTTTGTTTGTTTGTTTTTTTTGAGGCGGAGTCTCGCTCTGTCGCCGAGACTGGAGTGCAGTGGCCAGATCTCAGCTCACTGCAAGCTCCGCCTCCCGGGTTTACGCCATTCTCCTGCCTCAGCCTCCGGAGTAGCTGGGACTACAGGCGCCCGCCACCTCGCCCGGCTAGTTTTTTGTATTTTTTAGTAGAGACAGGGTTTCACTGTGTTAGCCAGGATGGTACTTTGTTGTTTATATATTTTTGCTAATTAAAAGTACAAAGGCCTTGTTTTCTACCCCTCCCTCTGGGTCTTTTATTTTTGTTTTTCCTTTCCTAACCCTTATGTTGTCCACTTCTTTTAATACATGAACACACACACACACACACACACACACACAGCACAAATGATCGGAAACGGGAGTACCCAAGGCTGAGCGGTTGGAGCGTAACTTGTCTTTCTTCCTCCTGTTGTTTTCTTGAGCATGACCTCCCTCCATACCCTACACCATTACTCAATTTTCCATCCCAAATAAGGGGTGTGCCCCTCCACTGGTTGGCAGGCGTGGCATTCTGGGGAGGAGAAATAACAGCAGGATTTGTGACCCAGTCTATCACTGCTGATAGACAAAACTGTCTAAATCTGGCATTTCAAATTCAAAACCCTTACTGTGTGCATGTATAATCTACACTCTCTAGTGCCAATCTTATCAGCAATGAATGTAGTAATGTGATCTCCAAATGCCTTACACTTGTGCCTATTCTTAGCTTGCCCCATAGTTAGGTCACTGTGTTCCTTTTTAAAGTCTTATATTTATCTTTGCCTTCCTTCTTATCTAATGGGTCAAACCTTACAGTTCGCTTTCTGAGTTTTTTTGTTTGTTTGTTTTCTCATGTTTTCCTTCTTCACTACATACTACTAATAATCATTACTTGTTATTCTGCTACATATAATTTCTCATTTTGAATGTAAATATAACCTTTGACCCCAGCCCCTACTAATATCTAACTTGTTGTTCAACCTGTGCTATAAAATAATAAGATCGGATTTTTACTTTCAGAAGACAAATTCTAATTATGTTACTTTTTGCTGAAAATTTCCCAGGACTACTGGTTGCTTTTAGGAAAAACAATAAATTTTCAGGTCCTTCCCAGGCTGAATTAACCTTCATTTCTAGGTTTTTGCCTTGGTTCTTTCTCTCCATATTGGCTAATCCTAGCCCAACAAGGCACAACCTGTCTTGCTTCATCTCTCACATTCTGTCTGCATTTGTCAGTCTTTGTCATACTAATCATACAGTTCAAATATGTCATACTTTTTAAACAAATACTCATTTCAACCACACATACAGCTTGGAATTTGCTGTGATGATTAATTCTATGTCAGAACTTTGCTAAGGTATCTAGTGTTTTAAACCCTAATTGAGGTGTTACTGTGAAGATATTTTACAAATGTTATTAACATCCATTATCAGTTGACTTTAAGTAAAGGAGATTTTCTTCAATAATGTGGGTGGCTGTATCCAACCCATTCAAGTTATAAGTGTCATGTGCATCCGTATGAAGAGACCACCAAACAGGCTTTGTGTGAGCAATAAAGCTTTTTAATCACCTGGGTACAGGGGGGCTGAGTCCAAAAAGAGAGTCAGCGAAGGGAGATAAGTGTGGGGCCGTTTTATAGGATTTGCGTAAGTAAAGGAAAATTACAGTCAAGGGGGAGTTGTTCTCTGGTGGGCAGTAGTGGGGGTCACAAGGTGCTCAGTGGGGGAGCTTTTTGAGCCAGGATGAGCCAGGAAAAGGAATTTCACAAGATATCATCCCTTAAGGCAAGGACCCGCCATTTTCACTTCTTTTGTGGTGGAATGTCATCAGTTAAGGCGGAGCAGGGCATTTGCACTTCTTTTGTGATTCTTCAGTTACTTCAGGCCATCTGGGCATACATGTGCAAGTCACAGGGGATGCCATGGCTTGGCTTGGGCTCAGAGGCCTGACAATAAGGGCAAAAATTGAGATTTCCTGACAAGTAACAAAATTAGCCTGAAAACTGCAGAATCAACTCCTGCCTGAGTTTGCAGCATCCTGGCTTACCCTATAGATTTCAGACTTGCCAGTGTCATATTCACATAAGCCAGTTCAATAAAATATCACTCCCATCTCTCTCTCTTTGTATGAATATGTACATATGTATATATACACTGTAAGTATGTGTGTATATATATATATATATAATACAGGATACATATGATCATATGATACAATCGATTCTTCACTGTTTTCCTGAAAATTGTTGCCTGCTCCTCAGTTAAATCATCCATTATTCCTGCCTAAACTTTGTTACTCTGTTGACTTTCAGCCTTATTGGATATAGACTATTCAATATCCTCTCACAGTGCTTTGCATGTAGAAGATGAAAATATTCAATTGAAGAGAAAAACAAAAGGATTCAGTCATTCTGTCTCACATTTTTTACGTCAAAAGCCCCTTCCAGTGTGGATTTCTTATAAAGAATTGATAGTGTCTATGCCATCTTAGGAGACTGAAAATGAAAGCAATAACGCATTAGTGTATGGTGAGTACTTACTCTGTCTGACAAGGTTTGTAGTCCTTTCTGACAATGAAAGGACCCCTATGAAACACTGAGAAGCTATACTTTCAAAGTATGAAACAGGGTTGTGCGTGGTGTCTCACACCTGTAACCCCAGCATTTTGGGAGGCTAAGGTTGGAAGGCCACTTGGGGCCAGGAGTTTGAGACCAGTCTGGGAAACACAGTGAGACTCATATCTCTCCAAAAATTAAAATATTAGCTGGGTATGGTGGTGCATACCTGTAGTCCCACTACAGAGACTACTTGGGAGGCTGAGGCGGGAGGCTTGCTTGTGCTCAGGAGGTCAACGCTGCCGTGAGCTGTGATCATTTCACTGCACTCTAGCCTGGTTGACAGAGCAAGACCCAGTCTCAAAGCAAAATATGAAACAATATCTTTAGTCTTCTGATTAATATATGTATAATATTTTATATATGTGTGATTAATGTTACAAATAAATTGATTTATAAAATAAGCTATGCTAACAAAAGTAGGATTTTGATTCTGCACAAAACATATGAAGTTACTGAGGGAAAAATTGTGAATTAAGCACCCAGACAGAAACTTGTTTACTTTTACATATTATGTGAACTCTCTTTAATTTTTCTTTCCCAGAAGATACATGTATATCATTTCTCTGAAATTTCCTAAAAATCTAAAATGATCACAAGAAAGAAATGTAAATGTAAAAGTATTTAATTTCAAAAAAAGATTGTGATGATTATTGTAATGGCTTAATTATGTGGGGACTCAGACGACAGCTACCCTAAATGAAGGCCTCAGAACCAATAGTCTTTCTTTGACCTTCTTCTGTCCTCCTGTCTCTCTGTCCCATTCTTCCCCAAGATTAGCCATAGAAACCCAGAATCCATCTTCCCTAAAATGAATCATAGAAACCAGAACCCGACCGGGCTTGGTGGCTCATGTCTGTAATCCTAGCACTTTGGGAGGTCAAAGCCGGCAGATCACATGAGGTCAGGAGTTTGAGATCAGTCTGGCCAATATGGTAAAAGCCCATCTCTACTAAAAATACAAAAATTAGTCCAGTGTGGTGGCACATGCCTATAATCCCAGCTTCTTGGGAGGCTGAGGGTCGAGAATTGCTTGAACACAGGAGGTGGAGGCTGCAATGAGTAGAGATCATGCCACTGCACTCCAGCCTGGGTGACAGAGTGAGACCGTCTCAACAACAAATGGAAAATAAACCAGAACCCTTTTTCTCCAAAGCCAGCCATAAAACCTAAAAATATTACTCAAATTGTCCCTCTGCCTTTTTGTGCAAAAACTGACCATAAAGAAATTATCTGACCTACCTTGCTTGACTGTAGGTCCTAAGACCCTCATGCCAGAGAGGGTCCATCCAGCCTTATGCCTAGAAAGAGGAAATGCTGCTCAGAAAGACCAGAAAGAATCTAGATGGACAGGCCTTGTTGGATTTCCCCACAGAGTCTATTCAGATCCCTGTTGCCCAATCATCTTTCTACAGGGCTGTTCAAATTTTGCTGAACCTAAACATACAATTTCTCCTGTATCTTTGGGTCTTCATTATGAAGGCTCCCGTGTCTACACAAATTAATTTGTTTGCCTGTTCTCCGTTGTTTTGCCTTTTGCAAGTTGATAGTTAGTGAAAATTTACAAGGCCAAAAGGGCCCCTACAAAGGTATGCATATATTATAATTTTCATACAACTGTAGATGTTCTATGAATGTCATATTTTCAATTCCTCCTTAATGCACCACTTTCATTCCTAGTCAGCATGTAAGGATGAGAATCTACTCAAGTATGAACCTCTGACACAGAAAGGATAATATCCTGAGCTTTTTCTTGATATTAAGTTTCTGATTTTTTTTTTTTTTTTAAATTGTCTCAGGCTTGTGGAAAGAATCTTAAGACTTATTCCAATGTGGGTAGAAATAGAAAATTATTAAAAGTAGTCTTCTTTGTATCATGATAAAATGAAAGATAAATTATTCACATTTTTAATTTTTCCTTTTTTAAAAAAGTAATTTACACATGCAAAATCCATTTGTTCCTCTTGAACTCGTTTTTCCCTTAAAGAGTTATATACTGATTTTTAGAAAGTCTTAATAATGACATTGTGAATATTAGAATTAGGAAAAGAAATTGTGTGTCAACATAATATTTAATGGGATAGTGCTACTATTCTTTTATCGTTTTCTGAACTTACTTTTAACAAATATAACGTTTATCAGAGGAAGGACAAATAAAAACAAATAGATGAGTAAATATAAAAATAGACCCATCCTTTTAATTTAGATGTTTTTTGTAGAAGTAAATGCTGGAAGAGCTTAAGAAAGAAAGTGATTGTAATTTTAAAATGGAAGTAGTGGTTCATATTTAGATAATGTTTCATCCTACCCTTTTATTTTATTGCAGCTAAACATTCTAAGAAGACTATTCTTTCTTTCTTTAGTATACAACCCAGAATCTGCCTGATTAGCTATTGTGGCTTAGTCAAATTATCCAAGGTTAGCACAGTTCATTTGGGAAATCTCTGACTTTACTCCTTCTCTCTTCTTTGACAGAATACCTAAGACTATTGAGTTGGTGAGCATTGTATGCAGTGACTATTTTAAACAGAGATGTGCTGTCAGCCTCATTCCATGAGAAAAAAACAAATGAAAAACAACAACCAAACTAGCAGCCATTTATATTAGCCAAATAGGGGTGAGGTAGCTCAACGATTGTAACAACCCTTAGCCTCAATTAGGACATGCACGAATCAAATACTAAATAAAAACTATATATTTTTCCATTTGAATTTGCTTTATAAATTATTGAGAAATTGATTTATGGGAGACCAAAATATGCCATCCCAAAACATGAAGGGTTGTTGAGATGAAAACAATTAAGAAGAAGCAGATACAGGAAGGCTCCCTGCTTTCTCTCTATTTGCTTAAAAGCAAGATATGGATTTATGAAGATGAAAGGCATCTTGCCTCTCTCTCTACCAGGGAAAACAAAGCTTAACCACTGCAGGCAACTTTAGACCTTTATCAGTTGGCCAGTTACTAGCCTGCCCCCAGGTGGCTGCCTGGAGATAATTAAAGTTCTTTACCTTTGTCTTGGCACTTCTGTAAACATTATTATTTTTTGTCGAAGATGCTATAGAAGCTGGAATTCCATGCCACCTCTTTGATAACTACTCATCCTCTTGGTTTTTTCCATGTATATATAAAATATACATGTTAATAAACTTCAACTTGTTTTCCCTTGTTAGTCTGTATTTTGTAACAGAGGCCCATTGTGAGTAAGAACCTATGTGGGTTATTATCTTTCCCCTACGTATATGGTAAATATCTGTTGAACTCTGCTGTGCTCCATATAGTAAGCCTATGGAAAAGAACTTACTTTCTTTTGCGTCTACTATTTAAAACCAGTGTGTCAGTTAGCTTGGAACTACTATCTCATCTGATTCTTTAATGAACAATTGCGAGAAAGTTATTTTACCCACATTTTACATATAAAGAAGTTCAAGTTAAGAGAGGTTACATAATTTGCCCAAGATCATAGAGCTAGTAAGAACCAAAACAAGACTGAAATGCTGATTTGTGCGATCATGGACCTCCTTCCAACAATGCCAAGCTTCCCTTAAAGAGCTTGCAGGTTCATCGTGGAGAAAATAAAACACAAGATTAAAAAGCAATGTTCTAAGAGAGGCATAATAGAGATATTTATTTCTCCTAGGGAGAATCAAGATCCTGGCTCAGCTCTATTTGTGGAAAGTATTTTTTAAGACATATCTATTTTCATCATAAGATCGAAATTGTCTGCTTAGAACGTCTCTATCACTCCTCAACGTGGGGGTAAAACAAACTAGCCAAATACAATCTGTAGTCTGAGATAATGTATCGATATATAACATGCCAGAAGATGTATTTCAGTTCTTGATGTGGCTTCAATATTTTTGATCTTCATTGAGACAAATAAATCACAAATAAAAAAGAAAACAAGAAAACTTTTCAAAGCCATTTTCAATGTTAACCCTCTTTTTCAACTGTAATGGTGATGAAAGGGTTTGCTGATGTTCCACATTGTGTCTGGAGATCAGTTTTAGAAGGAAAGAGGCAATCATATTTCAAATGTTGGTATTTAATGAGAAAAAAACACAGCTTTATACAAATATTTCTGTTTGAGTTTTAACTTCACGATTCATGCTGCTGGGGATGCTCATTGGTTGTAGTAGCAATTTCATTATTGTTACATGAATCGATGCAGTGATCATCAGAAGTAGGAAAATAAACTATCAAAATGGTTTGAATATAGTTTTATGTCCAAGCTACTGCAACTCTGAAGTGGTCATTATATAAAAATTACCGGTTAAAATTAAGTAATCTTCCTTTGACAATTTCAAGATGTTTCTGTTACAGTCTTAGCGCTTCAGGGAGTTTTCATTCATGTTTACCTTCATGTCTGTAAATTACAATTACTTTCAGCACTAGACATGGGGAGAAAATAATCTAGTCTAGTGTATATTTTTTATGTGATGAAACTAACAAGAGTACTCTGTAAGAAAAAAATAGATTTTGAAATAGACAAAATAGAGTGCTGAACGTCCTTTCAATGAAATGTTGAAGCACCCTATGGACGGTTAGGCTATTTTCAAAAACTGTAGAAATACAAGTGAATTTACAGAAAATAGATAGTAATGCAAATATTTCTTGTCCATAGAAATAGAAATTATTTATGATTGGTAGGATACTTGATTATTTCCCTGTGGAAAGACCTGATTTTCAAATTCATTTTAACATTGCTTTACTGCATATAAATGTATGCTTCTTTGCTTTCTCCTTTATATCAGTTGTAACATATTACTGGTTCCCTCTTCAATATTGAGATAAATCAAATCTTTAACACATATACTTTTTAGCTTTACATTAAAGTCACAATGTTACCTTTTTAAAACTGCTCCTTTAATATCTTTCAGATACATTTTTCTATATAGTATGAAAATAAATATGTACTGTTAATAATATATATATGCTGATACACAGTGCTATTTTTAAGAGGTTTTTCAAATGCTTCACTGTTCATTACAAATGCTTATAAAATTAGTATTTTATAGTGTTGTTTTATTATTAATCACAGCACACTGAAAGGAAAGGAAAGGAAAAAAAATCTATAGGGTTACAACTAAATTATCTATTTGAATCTTTGAGTTTTGATACATAATATTTTATAATTCAATAAATTATCTAAGTAAATTTCATCAAAAATTTCAGCATAAGCAATAACAAGAGAGAACTGAATGAGGAAAGTGGCTCAGTTGTGTAAAACACTGTTATTTTATAAATGAAAACCACTTAAAATCACAGCACACTGAAAATCATAGCTGAAATCACACAGAAAATCCAGTTTATTTTATCCAGTTTCCAACATGCATTTAAGTGTGTATTGTATTGCAATTAAAATAATTTCTATTTCTCAGTAAGATAATTCCTATTCAGATATTACAATTAGTTTCTTTTATTCCAAAGCATATTTGTGTCTAAAAATCCTTTTTTTTTTCAGCAAAGCATTTGTATCGGTCCATTCTCATGCTGCTAATAAAGACATACCTGAGGCTAGGTAATTTATAAAGGAAAAAGGTTTAATTGACTCAGTTCAGCACAGCTAGGGAGGCCTTAGGAAATTTACAATCATGGCAGAAAGCAAAGGGGAAGCAGGGCACCTTCTTCACAATGTGGCAGGAAGGAGAAGTTCTAGCAGAGGAACGTCCCGAGGCCTACAAAACTATCAGCTCTCTGAGACTCACTCGTTATCACAAGAACAGCATGGGGGGAAACTCCCCATGATTCAATTACCTCTACTTGGCCCCACTCGTGACACATGGTGGTTACGGGGATTACAATTCAAGTTGAGTTTTGGGTGGGAACACAGAGCCAAACCATATCATTTGAAAACGTTTTTGGCGAAAATCATACCATCATATTGTCATATATCTAAATTCAGATGGGAAATGCATAATTATTCAAATTAAAGCTTATATAAATTTGATTCTTGTTATTTCCTCATTATCAATATCTCTAACATATATTCTATATAGTTTTCAGTTTTACAAAGTCATATTGACAGAGATTTATCTAAATTAGATGCTGGAAAAGTACAATTTTCAACTTGTTGCCTACAACTAATGCAAATTTCACTTGATTGCTCCTTTTAAAAGTCAAATTTGACTAAAATACCATTAAACCAACATAATAACTGATATAAATGCAGATGGACTAATAATAACTGCAATGTCTCAAAGTATTTACAAATTTTTAAAAATGCTGTTGTCTGGTCAAAGCACATTTGTTTTCAAATGTAGGGATGATTTTATTTTAAGTGGCTTTCATTTACAAAATAACAATGTTTTACACAACTGAGCCATTTTCCTCATTCAGTTCTCTCTTGTTATTGCTTATGCTGAAATGTTTGATCAAATTTACTTAGATAATTTATTGGATTATAAAATATTATTTATCAAAACTCAAAGATTCAAATAGATAATTTAGTTGTAATCCTATTGCTTTTTTTTCCCTTTTACCCTCTAGGAAATCTAAACCTTTTTTTATTGGACACAAAATCCACCATGTTAATGTTTCAATTCCACTTATGAAATGCCATTATTTCATAAGCTGCCGATTCACCCTCCACTTCTTTCATGCAAATTCTTCTTCCTTTCTCTCAAAAATGTTACTTGGTTTGCACAGTCTGTCCTCATTTTCGCAGGCCAACCCTTAGCCATGTGTAGTATTTATTCTGACCATTAGATGTCACCAATCTCTTTGTAAGAGCAGCTGTAGATAGACTTGGTTCCCAGAGAAACAGACTGATAAATACATAATTTATTAAATCTAAAAGTCAACACTATCTGTGAAGAATCATTTAGATGCATTAAAAATTTAATTAATATTGTATTTACTATTTAAAGATCATGATAAGCCTGCCACATGAGGATTCAGCATTGACAAACCTTCTCATTGTCAGAGTTTGACAGAGTTCTAAAGTCAATGATGCTAAACGACTTCCCTTCAAATATTTAAGAAAAGAAAAAATTTTCATAGCTACCACTCTCTTGATGCTCTCAGTGATAATATTAAGAAAAATGTCTTCATACTCATTTTGTAAGAAATAAATGAGAAAATAATGAATATAAATTATTCATTTTACTTTGTTTCTTATTTCACTTTTGATGATATTATGACATATATTATTTTAAATCTATAATTATGGATAGAGATACAAGACATTCATTCATTCTTCCATTCAGTCTCTAATTTATTCATTGACCATAACAAATATTTACAGAGACCAACAATGTCCAGGTACTGTTTTAGAAAATTGGGTTACATCCATGAATAAAGCAAAGCAGACAGATACCCCAGCCTTGATGAGACATCATGCTAGCAGACATGTAAAACACTTTACCAATTACAATAAATAGAAAGACTTGGACAGAAAAAGAGTGGCTTGCCTATAAAGTCAGATATCTTGGCTCTATCAGAAGCTTCATATGAATGTAAGTTACTTTGAATAACTCTGGAACATCATTCTTAGCAAACTAACGCAAGAACAGAAAATCAAACACTGCATGTTCTCACTGATAAGTGGGAGTTGAACAATGAGAACCCATGGACACAGGGAAGGGAACATAACACACCATGGCCTGTCAGGGGGTGGGGAGCTGGGGGAGGGATAGCATTAGGAGAAATACCTAATGTATATATGATGGGTTGATGGGTGCAGCAAACCACCATGGCACATGTATACCTATGTAACCTGCACATTCGGCACATGTACCCCAGAACTTAAAGTATAATAATAATAATAATAATAATAATAATAATAATAATCTTCAAAGCCAATATAGCCATTTTGTGACTTGGCTTAAGAAACCATTCGGAGAAACAGCGTGACATCTTAGGATGCTGTTGTCTCAAAATTGAGGTTGTTCAGTGCAGTCACTCCCACAATTTTATTTCATGTTTCTGAACCTTTAACAACTCAAAAGCATTTAGGAAAGTAACTGAGTGAAACAGGAATAGTTGTGAGGCAAAGAAAGAAGAATCATGAATGTTTAGTCAAATCTGCTTCAGTAAAAGAAAACCTCCTCTGCAGCAGATGCTTGGAAACCACAGATTTTTTCTTAATTCTACATCTGCTGCTCACATTTTAGGAAGCAGTTACATACAGAAAAACCTTTTCTTCTAAAGCATTAAAATTGTCATCTCTCTTCTGTGTCCGTCCTTGAGGGACATAAGATTGATCAAGGCATTTGTTGAGGACTTTCTTCTTAGGAAATGTGAGGATAAATAAAAGAAATAAAAAAGACACAAGTCATGATGTTGCCCCACATATTAGAAGCACCCAATTATGTGGCTATGAGTGGCATGATCCTAAATTTTTTAAGCCTTAAAATCATGAATGAGGTCAATGTATTTATGCTTAGCCTTATCTATATACTTGTCATAGTGTCAAGATATGTTTAGCAGGGATGGTCCTGCATCTTCTTCATCTGGTCCTGAAACGAATCTGTTTAGTTTATTCCTATAAGGAAGTTGGTTTGCTGTTTTTTTGAATTTGACTTAGTTCCTTTTAAAACAATTTTTTTTTTTGTCTTCTTTTATTTGCTACTGATGGATGCTCTATTTTTTCTAACCCACACTATATAGGGCTTGAGTCAAATGTTAAGAGACCATTACCATCCCATCTGTATAACTCCTTTTTGAATTCATGAAAGCAACCTCTGTAAGTCACAGCAACGTTTACTGGGGTCAGTCCAATGACCAGATGAAAAAGAAAGACAGTCCTTTTTGTTCTCATGCCGTTTTCTCTCTTAGATGTAATGGGGAAGAATCTGACACTACAAATTTCCTTCTGTGCAGTCTGAACTGAAGTTCTGTCTATTTGTGCATTCTACTGACTTGAAAATGAACCAAGTCCATCTCAGAAACCTTGGGGCCATCAGGAGAGACATGGAAGACTATTCAAAACTTTTCTCTGTGTTAACCTGCTGGCCTTCCCCTCCTTTGTCATCTGCTAATTTTAACACGTCCATTTCTTGCATTGCCTTGAACTAGCGAACTCACTGTCGAAGATTCAAATTGTTTCTTAACAGAAAAATCCACAAATCTTTTCATACAATGAACACCTGCTTGACTGGTTATAGTAACTTCTTTTCCCATGGGGTTGTCCAACATTGACAGCTTTGTCAAATAAGGCAGAAAAGCCTCTGTGATTTCCACTCCCTTAGTAACCATTGATTTACAACATTTGGTATCATCTGTCCATAGTTCTGAAATAGCTTACACAAATACCAGTGTAAAGATAATCCTCAAAGTGAAAACTCTTTAGAAGAATGTATTTGTTTACTTCTCTCTGTATACACAGGAACATATTTATAAAAGATTATCATAGAATTTCAGAGTACAGAATCATATAAGAAACATCTAAGAACCAGTGAATAAGTTTATGCTACAAGAGGACTGTTAGGAAAAAATGAGAAATCTCATTTAGAATAAATTCAGATGAACCTTGCTTCTCAAAGACTAAAATTATTTCCTTTACAAAAATGCTGAATTATGGGTCATGAAACCTACATCTGCTTATCAAAAAAGATTATTGAACATGCAATAAATATGCTGACCTCTAAACTTTCTCATAATATGTAGTCAAGAATTCTTGATTATATACAAGGTCAATTCTCTCTTGCAAGAAAGTGCTCAGGTAAAGGTAGACAATACAAACATAATTCAAGTTGAATAATATCATCTACAAGGCTCATACAGATATATGTATGTAGACAGAGATGGTTTACTAGAAAAAATAAATCTTTCTTTGCATGCAGAACAATTAACTCCAATTCACCCTATTCCCTTATTTTTCTTTTTTAAAAAAATCCACTTAAGTGCTTCCAGAGAGCCTAAGAAATAGAAAAGATGGCTTGGATTTCTCTATCAGGACAATATTACCTTTTCGTCTGCCAATACAAAGTTGATAACTATCTCTCCATAATCTTGTCTACATCGTACCCCTCTTCTTTAGTTTAACCAGGCTTATAATAAATACAAGAATAAAAATAAGAATGTGTGTGTATGTATGTGTGTGTGTGTATGTGTGTGTGTGTGTATATGTGTGTGTGTGTATGTGTGTGTGTGTGTATATATATATATATATAGAGAGAGAGAGAGAGAGAGAGAGAGAGGAGCATGTACCCACATACACACCCCTCAAGAGGTCAATTTAAACACATATTTAAGCAAAGACTGTATTTTATAATTTCAACATTGCCACTTTAATATTTTTCTTATTGTTTTAATGCAATAAAGTTTTAACTTCCAATCTATACCATAATAGTGGTGAATAATAATACAGCTAAGTTACATTATGTGAGTTAGGAAATTTTGACATTAGATAGGACATTCTAAGTAATCAAATTCAAATTTCTATTCAACACAAAAATCTTTTAAAAAAGATTTTGAGAAGCAATCTCCAACATTTGTATAAACACATGAACAAGTTAACCTGTCTCTCGTGTGTGTGGGTGTGTGTGTATAGCATCACAAATATATAATTAACTTTTATTGAACCCTTGTAAATGTTAGTTTTTAATTACACTGACCTGAGATCTTTCCCATATTTACAACTCCACCCCTAACATATCTCAGCTAATAGTTTCCTCTGTTTTCCTAGTATACCTTGCTTTGTTTCCCAAAGCAAAACTAAATAGTATAATGTTCATTCCAACCCTTCAAATACCTCAAGGCATCTGTTATGTTTCTTTATGCTCCCCATGTCTTCTATGAGCTGGATTGTTTCTGGTTCCTGCAATGATTCCACAGATAAAATATAGTAGCTCTTCTAGCATATCCACGCCTATAAATCTTCATTTAAAACTTCGGCCGGGCGCGGTGGCTCAAGCCTGTAATCCCAGCACTTTGGGAGGCTGAGACGGGCGGATCACGAGGTCAGGAGATCGAGACCATCCTGGCTAATGCGGTGAAACCCCGTCTCTACTAAAAAAAATACAAAAAAACTAGCCGGGCGAGGTGGCGGGCGCCTGTAGTCCCAGCTACTCGGGAGCCTGAGGCAGGAGAATGGCGTGAACCCGGGAGGCGGAGCTTGCAGTGAGCTGAGATCCGGCCACTGTGCTCCAGCCTGGGCGACAGAGCGAGACTCCGTCTCAAAAAAAAAAAAAAAAAAAAAAAAAAAACTTGATAATTCTATTTTTTTTTTAATAAGTTTTGGGTGTGCTTCAAAGAGGGATAGGTAAGTCATATGGATCTTGGTATAATTTTTAGCCATTAGAATGCTGTTTGTTTTCTATGAAAGCATTTCTCACAGTCTTGGATTGGACTTTAGATCAGTTTTTAAAATCGTCATTGACAGGAGTTAATCAACATTTCTCTTTTGCAAATTGAAGACATAGGGTAAGTTATTGGAACATGCAGATATACTACTAGCACTTATGTTATATTGGATGCATCCTGTCTTCATAATGGAGAAAGTTAAGAGCTGTGGATTGTCAGAGAAGAATTACTGAACTGTCTCCTTCCTCTCGGTACTAATTTAGTTTTTCCACTTAAAGTAATCAATGCTCAAACTGTAATAACACCACTAATGCAATTGCTGACTCAAACTTGGAAATAGAAAAACTAAAAATAGTTATAATTATAGCAACTATGCACTTTTTTTCCCCATGAATTGTGAGAGAAACAGCAAGGTAGTAAGAATGAATAAAGGGTGAAGATGATATGTTTAAATTACTAACTGTGGCTGGGCTCGGTGGCTCACGCCTATAATCCTAGCACTTTTGGAGGCCAGGGCTGAGGTCAGGCGTTCGAGACCAGCCTGGACAACATGGAGAAATCCTGTTTCTATTAAAAATACAAAAATTAGCTGGGAGTGGTGGAGGGAACCTGTAATCCCAGCTACGTGGGAGGCTGAGGCAGGAAAATTGCCTGAACTCAGGAGGTGGAGGTTGCAGTGAACTGAGATCGTGCCATTGTACTCCAGCCTGGGCAACAAGAGCCAAACTGCATCTAAATAAATAAATAAATAAATAAATAAATAAATAAATAAATAAATAAATAAATAACTGTGCACTTATTATCTTCAATCCGGTTCTAAGTTCTAGTAAGTCTCAAAACTTAAACTGGTGAAATGACGTTGACTTGTCCCACTGTTGTCCTTAAGGATTTTATTTCAGAAATCGGAAAGACAGCTTATTTTAATATTCATGCTACTGTTGGACAATGTAAGAATCTACTAACTTTCTCTTATGTGGCTTACGTTTAGGGTGATGTGAAAATTTTACTTAGAACACTTACTATCTACAATTATTCAAATGTGGCCACTTTTTATGTAGAATTTTCTGAGCTTATCCTCAGAATTCTCCATTGATACTAGAAATAACTATATTATTTGAGATACTCTATTAGACCAATGATATGGTAATGTGTATCCGACATATAGCATATGCCAGTATGCATCTTCCTGGAGAATGCAATGTATTTAATTTGATCCAGAATTCAGATATCATTTTCTCTGCATGGCAAAACTGAAAACAAAGCATAAATAACACAACAAAGAGGAAAAATTAAAACAAAAAGAAAAAAAATTCCGGCTACAGCATTACTACAGCAGCAAAGATGGGAAGATCAAATTCTGAATATTCCTGAGGCTAGATCCACATTGCTTTATTCTATATGGAATCTTCCTACAAATCACAATCCATTTTTACAACCTTTTCCCTTGTGAAAAGAAGACAATTTGAAAAACATCATGAATATATGCAACAGTGGCTCTAAAGGAAACTGCTTTTCAAGTCCTCCCTAAAACATTGCATTTCTGAAATATTTGACTAAGTGGGCCCTTCATCTTTAAGTCAATGAATAGAAAATGAGATAAACCTCTAATTATAACTGACACAAACATATCCATATGATGTGACTTGTGTCTATCCTATTGACTCTTGTATTTAGGCTCTGGATACCTTTTCATCAAAATCCATAGAATTTTTTTTTTTTTGATAATGTGTTACCTATGTTCAAAATTAAAAGATGTTACATTTTAATAGAAGCCACTACCAACAAAAAAAGTAACGCTGTCAGTTATAAGAAATATTTTCACATATTTATTCATTGTAACTAATTTGGTTATTTTTCGTTTTGCTCTTTCTGTGCATATATTTTACAGTCTTTAGACTAAAGTTTAGACTTAAGAACTGTATCCATAATTTATGTTAGATATATGCAATAATTGATGCATTTTATGTTACTGGACATTGTTCCTAAATAGATTGCTTAATTAATAAGAGTGAGTATATACACATACTATGCCTCATAACAGTGGGTAAAACCTGGAGCTGGGCACAGGACAATTGAAAGCCTACTGTTATATCCTACTGACTTTCTATTTCATTTTCTTGGATATGAATTATGACTCCAATAATATGCTTTTGGTAAAAAAAAAAAAAAAGAAATGATTTCTGGCATCTTGTGGGGGAGGATCTGAAGACGTTTTAAATTATATTTTGTCATGAAAATACACATCTTGTCATCTTTCTTTAGATGTTAGAATCTTTCATCTTGCTTGAAAGTTCAGATTGATCTGCAACCTTTTTTGAAAAAAAAAAATCATATGTCAGACACTTTGATGTGTTGTGCATATTTTTGCTCAGGAAGCTATAGGTTTTCAGGCAGACCATAACTGAGAAATGCAGTTGAATTTTATAAACTATCCACTGACCTTGGGATAGTGTTGCAGTGCCCTGGGAATCAGACTGTCCTACTTTGGGCTGCCCTGAGCAATTCAATGACATAATTATTGACTTGGCTGAAATTCTGCAGATGAGGTTTACACAAACAAGATGACCTTCCCCATTTCCTAAACATCGGTGGACATTTTCTGGAGGTACCTTAACTTGTTGGCTAGACCCAACGAATATCTTGATTTAGTCCCTGTCTCTCTTCTACACATCTATCTCTACCTCTCTCTTGGTTTTGCTTATATAAAAATATCTTTTGGGTAACACCATTCCAACCACCAGTTTCACTGGCACCTATGAATGTGACAGCCCTATGGCTTGAGAAATAAGTAGAATAAACTCTTGAAGACAGGACTATAAACAGAAAGCATTTTATTAATTCCCCAAATTAAGTACCCTCTATAAAAGCGAGATTTAATATCTCTTGTTCTATGGAGGAGGGAGGAGGAAAGAAAAAGACTTGCTCAAATGATATCTTTGAAGAAGAAAAACATAATAGAGATTAATATACGAGCGAAGGGGTTGACTTTCACCTGTAGTCGCGGGAGTGAAGGCAGAGTGTATGCGTATTGAAGGCAGAGTGTATGCGTATAGAACTGTGTACAACAATAGAGGTGATGGCAGAATGTTCTCTCCTGGTTGCTATTGTTTTCACTATAAAAAACGAAGTAGGATATTAGTTGAGAGAAATCATGGAGGAGGAGTTGGTGAAGGTTTGAGGAAATAATAGCATATGATAAAAAGAACGTTTTTAAGATTTTCTAGGCCAGCAGCTGACTAAACGTATGAGGGAAATTTCTTGGGATAACCAAGGAGCATGTGGGACCACTTGCAGTCTGTGGTCATAGCAAACAAGTCAGCATGGCTGTGTAATTCCATCAGCCACAGTACACTGTCATAATGGCAGATGTGGAGTAAGTGGAGAGGCAGATTTAGCCAGGGCTGGTGTATTATCAAGTAATTAAGGAACAAAATTTAAAATTATATGCAAGAGAGTGAAATAACAATTAACCATGACACGTAAAACGAGTAAGGAGGAATAGAAGATGGGTAAGAGGGAAGAGATTAAAAGTGAAAAACATTGTAACAAATCAGGCTGGGCGCGGTGGCTCACGCCTATAATCCTAACACTTTGGGAGGCCCAGGCCGGCAGATTGCTTGAGCTTGAGTTTGAGAACAGCCTGGGCAACGTGGTAAAACCCAGTCTCTACTAAAAAATACAAAAAATTAGCCGAGTATGATGATGCCACGTGACTGTAGTCCCAGCTACTCGGGAAGCTGAGGCACAAAAATCACTTGAACCCGGGAGGCAGAAGTTGCAGTGAGCTAAGATTGCACCACTGCAGTCCAGCCTGGGTGACAGAGCAAGACTGTCTCAAAAAAAAAAAAAAAAAAATATATATATATATATATACACACATACACACACACACACACATATAAAAAATAAATTAATAATAGTGTTTACTGTGTGTGGGGAGGAGTAAATTATTAAATTATTAGAATCTGATTAGTAGAGGGAAAGAACTGGAAAGATTGTGGTCAGGGATTCTGATGCTTGCAATTGAGATTTCAGAGTCTGAAATTATTGGTAATAAGCATGATAGTGAAAACAAGCCAGGTGCGGTGGCTCACCCCTGTAATTCCAGCACTTTGGGAGCCCGAGGCGGGTGGATCACGAGGTCAGGAGATCGAGACCATCCTGGCTAACACTGTGAAATCCCGTCTCTACTAAAAATACAAAAAAAAAAAAAAAAAAAGCTGAGTGTGGTGGCGGGCACCTATAGTCCCAGCTACTCGGGAGGTTGAAGCAGGTGAATGGCATGAACCTGGGAGGCAGAGCTTACAGTGAGCTGAGATCACACCACTGCACTCCAGCCTGGGCCACAGAGTGAAACTCCATCTCAAAAAAAAAAAAAGATGGTGAAAACATTTGACTATGGTAATAAAAACAATGACGAAAACACTTGACTATGACTGTGATCATCTGCCATCTTTATCGATATTATATTGAAACCACCAAGAATCATGACATAGGTTGTTCTGGAGAGAGACCTACAGTAGGCTTCAAGGTAAAGTTTCCAGTGCTTCCAGTTCCAATCTAATGCTGCCACTGATCTGACAGAAGGCAGAGCTCAGGTGGTAATGCAAGTTACCAGGGTCTTGCTCTATCACCCAGGTTGGAATCAGGTATTTTGAGAGGCTTTAGTGAGGACAGAAGAAAAATGATCCAGAATTGACAATAAGGAAAATGAAACACACTCATTCTCACCTTCAGTGCTCCTAGCATGGAGTTAGTAGGAGAAAAACCAGCCACTTTATATTTGGAGGAAAGCAATGTTGTCATGCAAGACTCCAGTGCTGGTTAGAGCAAGAAGATGAATGAGAGAGAAGACATTGAGAACATTCAAGATTTTGCTTATGATGGATTGCATGTTCCAAAGCACACTCTAAACAATGTCAAGAGTTGGAAAAGGATGAGTGATGCAAACAGAAAATGTACAGTGATATATGAGGATTAGAGTTTATCAGCCATTTGTGTCACTGTTTTTTTAAGTATGCTCATGTCTTCTAAAAATTCTATCAACAGTTTTTTTTTTTAATTTTGTATTTTATGTATACTAGCTATTAAGTTTTGCATATTTACTCTTGGCATACGTTATTTCCTTGCCAATGAACTGAGTAATGCTATCAGATATTTTACCTTTTTAATGTAATTTTACAAGTCTTTTGGCTAATCCCCCAAATGGAAAAAGCTACATTTCATTTTGTAGTTTTGGTGATTTGTAACATTTGTGGTATAAATTACTCTTCCAATTTAACGTTCTTTCTTGAAAGAAGAACACATACTCTTGGGTCTTTGATCATTCTTGATTTTCCTTCTTCATTCTTTGCTCATCCATAAATGACCATCATACAAGACCAGCCAGAATTCACCCTTCCTGCACAGATTTTTGGGACAGAAGAGAGAAAAAGGAGATTTATCGTAATGAGACTACTACTAGGAAATCAAGGTTAAGTGGGAGGCCAAAGATATACTCAAAATTGGGCTGTAGGAAAGTGTTCTACATCAGTGGTCCCCAATCTTTTTGGCACCAGGGACCAGTTTCATGGAAGATAATTTTTCCATGGATGGTGGGTGGAGGGGAATGGTTCCAGGATGACTCAAGCACATTACATTAATCATATTCTTCATTTCTATTATTATATTTTAACATATAATGAAATAATTATACAACTCACTGTATAGAATCAGTGGAATCCTAGAGTTTGTTTTCCTGCAACTAGATGGTCCCTTCTGGGGTGATGGGAGACAGTGATGGATCATCAGGCATTAGATTTTCATAAGGAGTGGGCAACCTAGATCCCTGGCATGCTTAGTCCACAATAGGGTTCATGCTTCTATGCGAATCTAATGCTGCCACTGATCTGACAGGAGGCAGAGCTCCGGTGGTAATGCAAGTTACCAGGGTCTTGCTCTATCACCCAGGTTGGAATCAGTGGTGTGATCTTGACTCACTGCAGCCTTGACCTCCCCAAGCTCAGGTGATCCTTTCACTTCAGCCTCCCAAGTAGCTGGGACTACAGGTGTGTGCCACCACACCTGGCTACTTTTTGTATTTTTTTGTACAGACAGGGTTCACCATGTTGCCCAGGCTGGTCTTGAACTCCCGGACTCAAGTGATTCTCCTGCCTCGGTCTCCAAAAGTGCTGGGATTACAGATATGAGCCACAGTGCTCAGAAATAAGATATTTTGAAAGACAAGATTAATGTCTTGTTGAGATTAATGAAACTGAAAAATTTGCTACAGGTATATGTCCTCCTGGGCAAAGATGACAGATAATACTGCTCTCATATATTCTAGATAATCCCACAGCCCAAAATGCCCTCTGGAAATTCTACCATGGTTCATTCATTTTAAGTATCAGATGGTTTTCTGAAGGACAGCACAATTCCATTTACTGACATTTTGATGTTAGTTACTGTGTAATCAGAAATTTTACTTACCAGGTAGCTAGTAACATAGCAAATACGGATAATCTTGATTTGGTAGAGACAGTGTCCCAAATCACAGAATTAATGAGTGAAGGATGGACAAAGAGGGTTGGCTTCAGTGAGCTGTGAAAGCGATTAGTGCTTATGTTTGGAGCAAGAAAGAGGGTCTTGAAAAAGATTGATTCGTAATTCTGAGAGGAAATGATGCTGTCATGTTTAAGTGCTTGACACATGCCAGATTGCAGCACCACTGTTTGTTTGCTAGTCATGATTGTAGAGGAAACTTTTTTCAGTATTATTAAATCAAAGTTTAAAATATAGAGAGTGATTGTACATTATGTGGAAGTTTTTATACAGAGTGTAATCTTAGTAATACAATATCCATATTTGCCAGGGACAATCTGGATTTACAGTCATTTCCCATCATGCCTTTTGGATAATTCTTGTCCTAGGTCACATTATCCTAGCTTGCAAGATACATAATAGGATTGTCCTGATTATATCCTGTTTCTTGAAAATTTAGCTCACTGTCTCTTTGTAGACACTCAACAAATGTTGGTCATTATTATTAGAATATTAACTCCCATCCCTCCTATATTCCTTCTTGCATGCTGCTGGAACATCTTATTACTTCTCTAAGCTTCAGTTTCTTCATCTGTAGAATAAGAATGTAGCACAGTATAGGAATAAGTATATAAAAAAGATGTAACATACAATTGTTGAGATTAATGAAATAATTTGTAGATCAATAGCTTTGTATATAAGAACATATAAAGTTATTGATAACTGAGGTGTAAGTAGTTAACATTACCATCATTTTATTATAAAAATGCCTCAAATGAGCTGTATTTAGTATGCTAGACCCAAAGTAGTGGATTATTGAATCACATCTCATAACCTAAAAGGGATTTTGGAAGGATTTAGGAAGATCATGCGGAGCTGGGGAAAACAGGTATGTGCCAAAAAGTGTTGAGCTTTATATGTATCAAGTGCTCTCAGTGTTAATGTTAATACATAGGCAGATTGTTTTATGACATAACTTTTAGCTGGATCATTCACAAGTCCAAGTGGTCTATTACATTCACAGAGCCTATATCTTTATTGCTAGAACAGGATATCTTATTAGTATTCCAGAGCATATGATACAACAACTTACAGGATTCAAACGCCTGTGAAATTTGAGAACAGTGAAAGTTGTGATAGAGAGGGAAAAAAACCTAAGAAGAGAATAGGAAAAAAAAAAAAAAAAAAAAGCATTTCCTCACACTGGTTCCCAGCTGGGATTACAGCTGCTTGATTCATACCATCTGGGGGTGTCTAATTAGAAACTACCTAGAATAGGCTTTTAAAAAAGTCATTTGAGAATAAACTTAACATCAGCCGCAGTTCAGATCCCAGAGGGCCTGGAGTTAAGGTAGCATGAACTAATGGATCAATGAATAAAAGAAATATTCACTAATCATGGTGCTTGAACGAAGTCACTCTTGAAAAAAGCAAAATGCCACTTCTTTTTTCAATGCATAATAAATCTGCCCAAGAATAACTGACCTTCACGTTAACAAATAAAAGTAAGAAGCAATGCATTTTACAGTGAGCACAGTCTGACCCCCACATTACGGTTTAAGTTGTTTTCCAATTTTTAAATCCAATCTTTAAAACACCATAATGCACTAATTCCAAAACAGACTGCACTTTAGTCTACCAAACAATTTGGTCAATTATGGTTGCATTTTTCTCCCTAAACCTTTTCTTGATTTTGTGTACTAAGACTAGCCTTAAGAACAAACACACTGGTTACTCTTTTCCTGTTTAACCTCATTAGTAAAGATTTCATTGACCAACCAGATTGATTTAGATATAAAGATGTCATGGAGATTTTTCAAAATCAAAATCATGCTGTTGATAGCCTAAGTGATCAACACTTGAATGGTGGACTCTGGGGTTGATGACGAGCACAGGTTTTTTAATCTTTCAATTTTATAATCACTGCATTTTAACTACTTTTATTGATGTCTGTTTTCTGTCACCAATGTTTAGTTTTACAAAACAACACTAGGATACTCTACGCAAATAAAACAAGCATAAATTGTTTTACTTTTAATCATACGATAGTCATTTTATTTTAAAGTATTGGAATTAATTCTATCTCATATGCTGGTCAAATATAATGTGCACCAGTAAAACTATTTAGCAAATAGGAACATGCTGTGGCCTAATAAAAGAGACTAGAGTCATACTATTATTTTTTAATTAATTAGTAGCAAACTTCAATGTTTCATTGACTCTATTTTGTCCTCTAAAAATTGAAATAAGAATTCCACTTGATCTTAGCCAAAAGGCCGAGAAGCGATAAGAATTCCTTTTCTGGATATTGAAACATCCTTAGATGGGCAGGTAAAAACACAAATATAAATAATTGTGATTAAAATAAAAGTTGTTCAATAAAAAATTAATAATTACATTCTTTTGGATAAAAAATACCCAGCTCTTTGCAGAGGAATTCTGACATAAGGAAGTTGGAAACATCCACAATTTTGTGGTTTTTATTAACTTGTTTTCACAGTCTTGTCTGTTATCAAATTATAATTGCATATCATTCAAAAATAAAAATAAAAGAAGACATTAGCAAGGCTGGGCGTGCTGGCTCACGCCTCTAAACCCACAACTTTGAGAGGCCAAGGCGGGCAGATCACGAGATCAAGAGATAGAGACCATCCTGGCCAACATGGTAAAGCCCTGTCTCTATTAAAAATACAAAAATTAGCTGGGCGTGGTGGCACTCGCCTGTAGTCCCAGCTACTTGGGAGGCTGAGGCAGGAGAATCACTTGAACCCGGGAGGCAGAGGTTGCAGTGAGCTGAGATTATGCCATTGCACTCCAGCCTGGTGACAGAGCAAGACTCCATCCCAGAAAAAAAAAAAAAAAAAAAAAGATACTAGCAAATGTTGCAATACTAGATAAAATCATGTACAATTTTTAAAACGTACATTGCCATCATTTCACTGTTCTTTTACTTTTTCTTTTCTAATTCCAAAGTAAAATATCCATATACAAATCTCTTACTTTCTTTATCATTGTATTTATATCTGAGGAATTGACAGAGCTATTTTCAATTGTAGAGAAAAATATGAAATTGTATATCCAACATTAACAGACCATCATCAATATTCATTAAGTATAGTATCTCATACATAACAAGTGGAAAATGTTCTCTTGACACACACGAGAGTTTAATATTTAGATCACAATCACTAGGAATATTAAATCTGAAGCAGATAAAACTTCATGGTTTTAATTTCCAATTTATAATATTTAATTTAATGTCATTATATTTGTGCTATTATTAATTTTATTATGTTGAACATCAGTTATCTCTTTTTTATATGTTGAAATTAAATATGAGACCAGTAGACTGTATATCCTAATGAGGCTTGGGTATAAGTAAAGTGAAAATGCCACTGGGCCTCAAATACAGCGTTCAAACAGGGAACAGGGCAGAGCTTCCAAGATATTTTTTAGTATTCCAAAATACACCTCCAGTAAATCAGGTTTATAATAATACAGCACTTCTAAATAATTAAGGAAAGATTAACTTGGGCATATCAAGATTCATTGCAAAGTGGGAGGAAGGTTTATTTAAAAACAACTTTTGGTAGAATATGAACCATATATTAATATGGTAGCATATTAATACTCCTGGGAGGATCCTCTTTTGACTCAAGATTTATATTAATAAAACAAGTAGCAGATTAGCACAGGTGGAAGGAGAAAATTTGTCAGCTGAGAAATGGGAGGTTGCGCTAGACGTAAATTAAATGGTAGAAAGGACTGACATAAGAAAGGGAGATGGTAATGGATCTGAACACAGATATCTAGGGGAGAAATTTATATATGGCAACTGTGGAAAAGAGGAGGTGGAGGAGAAGTGGTAAGGCAGGGAGAATTCATTACACATTTGTTCACTGAACTCAAACATGGCAATGTACTGCCATGTGAAACTTTTGTAATCAGATAGAAGATAAAACTAACAGAAAGCACGAAGCAGTCACTAAATCTTTTTACTATCTATGAATTCTAGGCACAGCCGTAAGATTTATTTGACAAAAGGATTGCTTGAAAACAGCAAATTGTGTCATTGGGTATTTTTCTTTTGAGAACATGACACTTCAACTTTCTGAAGTTCAATTTTTACAGACTTACAGCTCTATGTTGAGTTACATACACACACACACACACACACATAAACTTAAGTGGTTTGGGTCTGTGTTCCCGCCCAAATCTGATGTGGAATTGTGATCCCCATTGTTGGAGGTATGGCCTGGTGAGATGTGATTGGATCATAGGGGCAGAGTTCTCATGAATAGTTTAGCACCATTCCCCTTTGGTAATGTATAGTGAGTGATTTCTCACAAGATCTAGTTGTGTAAAAATGTGTGGCACCTCTCATTTTCTCACTCTTCCTCCTGCTCTGGCCCTGTAAGACGTGCCTACTTTCCCTTTGCATTCCACCATGATTGTACATTTCCTGAGGCCTCTCCAGAAGCAGGAGCTGCCATGCTTCCTGTACAGCCTGCAGAACCATGAGCCAATTAAGCCTCTTTTCTTTAGAAATTACCCAATCTCAAGTATTTCTTTAAAGCTATGCAAGAATAGACTATACACACACACATACATTTTACCAATATGATATGCATTTTAAATGAACAATATCATAAAGTGCAAATCCATCGCATCAGCCACAGAGGATTTTTTTGTCAGAAATAGTATAATAATAATAACAGCATTCTTCTATCTGATAAAAATTATCCACCCATTTGGAGGAGGAAGAAATGTTATAAAAATAATCTATATAATTGTACATTCGGACTTAGGGGAAAGAAACATTCTCTAGTAACTGATACCATTTTAGTATTTGTCAAATTATGCCAAATAAAAATACACAGTATTATTTCAATATAGGAAGCTACTATAACAGAAATATAAAGTGGTTGGTGACCTGAGTGTGGATTGCTTCTTAAAATTGGCTTCATATTCAAGCACAATGATATTTAGAATGTGCTCTTTATTTAAACAGAGATGATGCATTTGGTTGATCCATATGAAAATGTTTTTGTCGAAATCATCCAGTGTCAGTTTCTTTGACAAGCTAATTGAAATGCAGCTAATCCACATAATTAAAGTCACAAATTCCCAGTAAGGAAAGCAAGAATGGTCAATAAATAGAGTCCAAAGACAGGAATTCCCCTGTCTTTACTACTAAATAGATTTTTGAACATGAAGAAAATTGCTGGAATCTGCTGAGCCTGAATTATATCCCCTTTAAAGTGACTGAAAGCATTCAGTTGTCCATTAAATTCGTTCAGAAATCTTTACCAAGCAGCTTTTCTGTGAAATATTATACATGTGACAATAGGCTGATGTAAAGTCTAAATATGGTTATGTATGGGATAGTCATTTTAAATCACTAAGTTTCAAGTAAGTGTAATCTTCTTTTATTATAAAATGAAATTAATTTTAAAATTCTAATTTATTATGCATGAGCATATGTATGTTATTTCACCCAATGTAATATGTGATAGCATCTATCAGCTGAGCATTGCTCAACTAAATTGTGGTATAGACATCTGATGGACTACTCAGATTTCCAAAAGAAAGGTAAAGGAAGTATTGATATGGAAAGCTCTCCAAGATACAATATCAATGCATAAAAGGGGACATGAATTAATTAATAAATTCTTCTGTTAAAAATATGAAAAAGTCATATGCACATCCATACATATATATGCACACAAAGTCATACAATGTGTGGATTTATGATTTATGTACGTGTGTGTATGCATGCGTGTGTGTCTGTGGGTCTATGTATATCATAAGGAAGCACTAAAAACTCTCTTTGATGGTTTCTGGTGGGGAGAAAGGCTAGAGCTTTGCCCTCGTTTTCTTCTCCCTTCTCCTCTTTCTCCCCCTTTCCCTCCACATTCTTCCTTTTCTCCTTTCAATTATTTCTCTCCTCCCCTTCTTTTGCTGCTTCTCCTTCTCCTCCTCCTCTTCTACCTACTCCAATCATATTTGAATGGCTTTTCATATATTGTGCTAAGTTTTAAAATTTACAGTGTTTCTCAGTGATGAGATCATGGGCTAATTTTATATATGCTTTCATTTTCTCTAATTTTCTATATTAAAAATATAATACTAGTTATTAGAAATTCTTATTCAGTTTAGACACAGCTATGCAGACATTCCCAAACTTTTACAACATTAAACTCTACTTTTATCAAAGGGTAGCCAAGGATAAAATGATCCTTGTCTAAACTAATGCACTTCTAGTAAACTAAAATGTAACATTTCCCTCTTTTTTATTTTTATTTTTTGTGGGTACATACTAGTTGCATATATTTATGGAGTACATGAGATGTTTTGATACATGCATGTAATGCATAATAATCACATCAGGATAAATTGAGTATTCATCACCTCACACAGTTATCTTTTGTGTTACAAACAATCCAATTATACTCTTCTAGTTATTTTAAAATGTACGATTAAATTATTTTTGACTAGAGTCACCCTGTTGTGCTGGCAAATTCTAGGTCTTATTCATTCTTTCTAACCATATTTTTGTACCTATTAGCCCTCCCCACTTTCCTCCCAAACCCTCACTACTCTTCTCAGCCTCTGTTAATCCTTATACTGTCTATCTCCATGAGTTCTATTGTTTTAAGCTTTAGCTCCCACAAATAAGTGAGAACATCTGAAGTTTGTCTTTCTGAGCCTGGTTTCTTTCACTTAACATAATGACCTCCAGTTCTATCCACATTGTAGCAAATGACCGGAACTCATTGCTTTTTATGGCTGAATGGTATTCCATTTTGTGTATGTACTACATTTTCTTTATTCATTTATCTGTTGATGGACACTTAGGTTGATTCCAAATTTTGGTTATTGTGAATAGTGCTGCAATAAACATGGAATGCAGATATCTCTCTGATGTACTGATGTCCCTTCATGTGGTTATATACCCAGGAGTGGGATTGCTGGATCATATGATAGCTCAATTTTTTGTTTTTGAGAAACCTACAGACTGTTCTCCTTAAGGGTCATACTAATTTACATTACCACTGACAGTAAACAAGGGTTCCTTTTTCTGTACATCCTCACCAGCATTTGTTATTGCCTGAATTTGGGATAAAAGCCATTTTAACTGGGGCCTCTTAACTTTTTCCCCACAAATTTCTTAATTCCTTGATGAAAAATGCTAAAAGATAAGTCCCTTTCATACTTCCTAGACATTTTTATTCATTCATTCTTTTATCTGTTTCTTACTTATTTAACAGGTATGTATTAAATATTTACCTTGTCTCAGCCAATGTAATGTGTGATAGGCATGCAAAGATGAATATAGCATAAAGTTGATGCCTCTTAAGAAGCATGAAGAATGAAGTCATTTAAACAAATAATAGCTACAAATTTTGATAAGCTCTGTCATAGAGGTAAGAATGTTATAGTGGGATGGGATGGAAGAAATTAAAATATGTCAAATCTGCTTTGTGTTGTAAGGAAAATCTTGGCAAAGAAGATACATGTTACGATTTGGCTCTGTGTACCCACCCAAATCTCATCTCCAACTGTAATCTCCATGTGTCCTGGAGAGGGACCTGGTGGGAGGTGATTAGCTCATAGGGGTGGTTCCCCTATGCTGTTCTTGTGATAGTGAGTGGGCTCTCAGGAGATCTTATGGTTCTAGAAGTGGCAGTTTCCCCTGTATGCTGTCTCTCTTACCTGCCACGGTGTAAGACTTGCCTTGCTTTCCCTTTGCCTCCCATCGTGACTGGAAGTTTACTAAGCCTCCCCAGTCATGCGGAACTGTGAGTCAATTAAGCCTCTTCTGTTTATAAATTATCCATTCTCAGGTAGTATCTTTATAGCAGTGTGAAATGGACTAATACGATACACTTCAATAGAATACTTAAGAAATTGGTAATCAACTAGTTTATGAATGGAAAGAATCATTTTAGCAAAGGAAATTAAAAGCATAACAATATAACCATGTGGCATTAAAACAGATTAGGGAATTCTGAGGGTTGTAAGGATGATGGAACAGGTACATAATAGAACAATATGGAAGAATAATTTAAAAAGTTCTGAGGGTAGGTCACTGAGGCCTTATATTTATTGAAGGGGGATTTTACTCTAGGAATTGGGGAAGTGTGGCCGGGCCCAGTGGCTCACGCCTGTAATCCCAGTACTTTGGGAGGCCGAGGCAGGCGAATCAAGACCATCCTGGTTAACATGGTGAAACCCTGTCTCTACTAAAAATACAAAAAAAATTAGCTGGGCATGGTGGTGTGTGCCTGTAGTCCCAGCTACTCAGGAGGCTGAGGCAGGAGAATGGCGTGAAATCGGGAGGCAGAGCTTGCAGTGAGCCGAGATCGTGCCACTGCACTCCAGACTGGGCAACAGAGCAAGACTTCACCTCAAAAAAAAAAAAAAAAAAAGAGAGAGAGAGAGAATAGTGTGATTATATTTGCTTTTTAGTTTGAAAAGAAGTAGTCTGGAAATGAATGAGATTACAGCCAGAGAAGAGAAAGAATATATTTTGATGAAAGAATATATTTTGATGAAAGAGTATATTTTGATACTGATAAAATAGTCCAGGTTAAAGATGATTTGGACTCTAGCACATGGAGGATGCTGTGGGGTCATAAAGGAAGAAATGGTAATAAAAATAATTAAAGTTTGATTGGATGAAGTTTTCAAGCCAACAAAGCATAAAACACACATACAAAAGCGATGTCTAAAATGATTTCTTAGTTTCTTAATCATGTATTAGGTGTCAATCAAATAGAGAATACAGACAGAGCAGTAAAAAGTCCAGCCCCAGACTCAATCTTATATGAGATTTTTGGGCCCATCCATAAACAATGATAAAGACTTGACCAAGCAGGTCCCACGGGGAGAGTTCACCCTCCCCTCTAGTGCACAGTCCTCTAATGGCAGTTTCAGTAACGGCTGTAAGGCCATGCTCATACACAGATCAGTGTCAGTTGACTGGTGCCTCCCCTGGAGGCCCCTCCACCGTGGCAGACCCTCCCCAAGCATGTTTGCCCAAGACCTCCTTTTCATGGGGAGAGGAGGAGGAGTCTTGAAGACAATTGTCTTCCTTCTGATTCAATACTCAGTGTTTTCCACTCCCAGCCTTTTCCCGACCTTCCATAAAACTGCAAGAGCCTTTTGTTCTGGGTTCCTTTGATAGTGAGTCAACCCCACGTCTGTGCTGATCCATGTGATCCTTAATAGAGCTGTTTCATGGAGGAAAAAAAGGACGGGGATGGGGACTGTCAGGGCTTTTTCCAGTTTAGCCTCAAAGGTTTGTTAATGTCATGTTGTCTTGATGTCTTAATTGCCTACTCCAACACCTGGCTCTCTCTCCAGAGTAGTTAAGCTCCTGATGGTTGGGGATAAATTTAATGACTACTGTTTGGTATAAGTTGAGGTTAATCTAATTAATTTACCTAGAGGGAAAATTCTGACCTCTGTCAGACCTCATCTAAAACACGGGGGTCATGAAGATAAATCTGGCTTCTGCCTTCAAGGAGTTTACTATCTGGTGAAGATGATAGCTGGATAGCTAGACATAACAATAAAACCACAGCTGTTCCCTTGTGATAATTTCTGTTATGAGTGAAGTACAGTGGAATATGAAAAATATAGAAATGGTACATAACCAATTCTAGGAGGTCAGGGCAAGCTTGCTGGGAGAAATGCTGTCTATAGGTAGACACAGAAAGATAAGAATCAAAGTCTCTTCTGAAGAAGGGTTAAATAAATCTCTGGCAGATAGGCTATGCATGACCTGCTTCTTTCATGTGTTATTTTTGTTGTTGAGTTACTTGCTAAATTTTAGGAATTTTATATATATTTATATATATATATTTATATATATAATATATATTATAGTATTATGTATAAATATAATACATATATATATTTTCTACCTATCAATGCTCTGTCAATTCATCCTAATTCTGGCAAAAGCATTAAGGATTTCAATTTTTACCAGGTTTGAAAGGGGAGTAGCCCCTTGTATTAGAATTATTTGAAAAATGTAAGGCTACTTTGAAATAACTACCCAATTGAAAATGTATGGACACTATAACTATTATGCTTCTAGATGCATACAAAAATACTTTTATTGTTACATGGGCACAAAGATGTATGTAGAAAGCTGTTCCCTGAAACAGTATTTGTAATAATGAAACCTGGAAGCCAACTTATCTCTTAATGGGGATACAGACAAGTAAAGCACAACATATACATGTTATAGAAAAATCTGCAGCCCTCTAAAAATGGGTTAGCTGTATATATATTGAAAAGAAAAAAAGCATTATACAAAAAATATGTACACTGTAATAAACGTTGTACTAAATTTTGAATGTAATATAATTGTCATACCTTCTATATATGTATAATTGCTGGAAAAAAGACTGAATTATAATACATGAAGAGTAGGAAAAAATAGTTGTGCCGAGTTTTATATTTTCTGAATGTTTAAATCTTTCCACACAATATGTAATAATTATACTTTTAAAATGTCATTAAGGTAATATATACACATAGTTAATTAAAGCTTAATAAGAACTTTGGAAAAACATTTTTAATAAAGGTTTTACATATATCAAGGTTACAATTAAATTTAATATGCTTTTTATTTTGTCAATTTCTTTCTTTTAAAAAATACTTAAGCTTACTTCCTTTTTGCTTTTTCCTATTAAAAGAAAAAGCATTTTGCCCTCATAAAAGAAAATTAGTTTCAGATTACTAGTAATTACTTAGGTACTAATTAAAAAATAATGCATCTCAGTTACTAAATACACAAACAAGGGAGTTATATGAAACTGTGTAATAGTCATTATATGGATAGTCATATTTAAAATAAAATGAAAAGAGACTAAAATATGCATTTGTGCTTTTAACTCTGAAAACCTGAATACCTATTCAACTATTGATTCTGAGTATTTACAGAACTTTATTTTTTCTTTGGACATGCTTTGGCAGTTTTTACCTCATGTATCCACATTTTTGCCTTGTCCTTAATAATTAAAAATCTGAGAAAAAGATATTCAAAAAGTGTTTTTTTGTGTGTGTGCATAGTCATGATAAACACAAATATAAAAAGTTACAGAGGTCGGGCACAGTGGCTCACACCTGTAATCCCAGCACTTTGGGAGACCAAGGTGGGCGGGTCACTCGAAGCAGGAGTTTTAGATTACCTGGCCAACATGGTGAAACTCCATCTCTACTGAAAAAAAAAAATTAAACAGGCGTAGTGGCTCACGTCTGTAATCCCAGCTACTCGGGAGGCTGAGGTGGGAGAATCACTTGATCCCAGGAGGCAGAGGCTGCAGTGAGCCAAGATCATGCCACTGCCCTCCAGCCTGGGTGACAAAACGAGACTCCATCTCAGAAAAAAGAAAAGTTATAGAAATAAATATGATGATATGATTTACTGAAAGCAAGTCTCAAATGCCTAAAAAAGGCCAAACTTCTTTTGGTCTTTGGATATCATTCAGGAGGACGGGTGAGTCTACTTTTGTTTAAAATGTGTTATTTTCATTTATTTTTTAAGCAAAAATATAATTTTTTTTTTTTTTATTATACTTTAAGTTCTAGGGTACATGTGCATAACGTGCAGGTTTGTTACATATGTATACTTGTGCAATGTTGGTGTGCTGCACCCATCAACTCATCAGCACCCATCAATTCATCATTTATATCAGGTATAACTCCCCAATGCAATCCCTCCCCCCTCCCCCCTCCCCATGATAAGCCCAGTGTGTGATGTTCCCCTTCCCGAGTCCAAGTGATCTCATTGTTCAGTTCCCACCTATGAGTGAGAACATGCGGTGTTTGGTTTTCTCTTCTTGTGATAGTTTGCTAAGAATGATGGTTTCCAGCTGCATCCATGTCCCTACAAAGGACGCAAACTCATCCTTTTTTATGGCTGCATAGTATTCCATGGTGTATATGTGCCACATTTTCTTAATCCAGTCTGTCACAGATGGACATTTGGGTTGATTCCAAGTCTTTGCTATTGTGAATAGTGCCGCAATAAACATACGTGTGCATGTGTCTTTGTAGTAGAGTAATTTATAATCCTTTGGGTATATACCCAGTAGTGGGATGGCTGGGTCATATGGTACATCTAGTTCTAGATCCTTGAGGAATCGCCATACTGTTTTCCATAATGGTTGAACTAGTTTACAATCCCACCAACAGTGTAAAAGTGTTCCTATTTCTCCACATCCTCTCCAACACTTGTTGTTTCCTGATTTTTTAATGATGGCCATTCTAACTGGTGTGAGATGGTATCTCATTGTGGTTTTGATTTGCATTTCTCTGATGGCGAGTGATGATGAGCATTTTTTCATGTGTCTGTTGGCTGTATGAATGTCTTCCTTTGAGAAATGTCTGTTCATATCCTTTGCCCACTTTTTGATGGGGTTGTTTGTTTTTTTCTTGTATATTTGTTTGAGTTCTTTGTAGATTCTGGATATTAGCCCTTTGTCAGACGAGTAGATTGCAAAAATTTTCTCCCATTCTGTAGGTTTCCTGTTCACTCTGATGGTAGTTTCTTTTGCTGTGCAGAAGGCAGGGGAGATACCATGATCACGCAAAAATATAATTTTATAATTTATACTTATTTAACATAAATGTGAAAATATTACCAAATTGTCTCCACATGGAAAAATTCTTGTGACATGTATTTCACCTAACTTGTGAAGTTCACAACTATTTCAATAAACAGTTAAGCTTGTTCCAAAACCTCACTATCATCCCACCAAACACACACATAGACTTGAGAATAATCAGACTTTCAGAAAACAGTTTAGTATCCAACTAATTATAGTTTTCTTGAGAAAGTGGTGTAAATCTGATTATATACAGTTGCTTCATGTAGTATAAATCTGATTATACACAGTTGTTTCATGTAATATATATCTGATGATATACAATTGCTTCATGTAGTTAAACTTGTTACTAGATAATCCAAGTGTAATTGTCACAGAAAATCTTATGTGTACATTTGGACAATGTCTCTATCGCTGTCTCGTTCTCTCTGTTTCTCTCTGTTTCTCTCTCTCTCTCTCTCTCACACACACACAGTCCTTTATAATTACTTTGAAAAAAAATCACTAAAAGGAAAAAATCATTACTATGAGATTGTAACATAAAATCCACAATTTGTCTGTAAACTATCTTTAAATCTATGTTTGTACTTGAACTCTACTAGGCTTATGAGACAGTCAAAGACTTCCAAACTTTGAATATTCTTTTCACTCCAAAAGGAACTGAAAATCTAAATGTAATTTAGTACACCTTTTAAAATATTCACTGCTGCCTGCCAGCTAGCTGCAGGTTATTTTAGCTACTAGAAGCAGCACTAATTTGCTATATCTTTCTAAGACTATCTATAGGTAAAAATTTGGAGACGGCTGACTTTAGCCAATGTCAAGCTTTAGAATAGCAACATAATCCCTAAAAAAAAAAAATGAGAAATAACCTAACTATCTAAACATCAAAAAGAAATTAACCTTGCTTGACCATTTTTAGGACAACATAATGGTTTCTTGAAATTTTTCAACATTTATGAAAAGATAAAAATTAAGATGAGTCATTTAATAGCATGCATGCTTGAACCAATAAAATGATTTCTTATTTTATGAGTTTTTTAAATGAGCCCAGATGTTTCAAATTATAAATAATTTGTCAATTTATGCATAAAGCCAAATTTGAAAAATGTGACTGGTCATTGAAGTGAAACTCAACTGAAAATCTGTTTCACTGAATCAAGCTTAAATAAGCAATTGTGTACTTAGATGTAGCTGAATTCTAAGAACTATTTGGACTGCAACTTATAGACTATTTATATATTTTGCAAACTGTTTGCTGTTCTCTGACTTCAAAGTAAGAGAGAGATATTAAGTGACAAATCATACGGTGGAAAGGGAATTAGATAGGAAGAATCTCCATTTCGACTCAGAATAAAGATGTACCCATCCTTAAGTTTTAATGGGAAGATCTGTGTGGCTGACATTTTTTTCCCAATCTAGCTTCCTCATTTGAAAGAGTATCTTGTTTTTATATATGAAAACTGAAGGATTTCTATTCAAGGTCACTGTGGCAGACAGAGTAATGGCTTACCAAAATGTCCACATCCTAATTTCTGGAACCTGTGAAAATGTCACCTTCCATGACAAAAGGGACATTGGAGAAGCAATTATTTAAGGATCTAGAGATGGGAATATTAAGCTGGGTTATTTGGGTGTTCCAAATGTGAACACAGGTGGAGTTGTTGTAAGACTGAGAAGATGCCTTAGAGTTGGGAAGGAGATGGGAGACGTGCCATGAAAGCACAGGCTGGAGTGACAACCTCAAGAGAGTAGAAGCTCTTGATTTTAACCTATGTGTCTATTTTAGTCTTTACTGGCAGAACTGTAAGATAGTAGATTTGTGTTGTTTTATTCCACTAAGTTGGAAGTAATGTGCTCCAGTCACTATGAGACAAATATAGTTTATATATATATATACACACACACACACACACACACACACAAGCACACATATACACATACATATATGTGTGTGTGAGAGTATTAGGAAAAGTAGTAAATCTAAATCTAGATTTTTCTGGCTCTCACCTAGGTTCTTATATTTTTCATTATGTAACTAGTTACATAGCATTATTTATATAATACTAGTCATATAACTAGTGCTCTATTATTTTCCTTGTATTTTAATTTTTCTGTTAAAAGAAAGTTTAAGAACATATGTATCCATATATGTATATACACATGCAGAAATATATACCTGTGTGTGTATGTGTGTGTATATATATATGAACATATATATTCAAAGTTCTGAAACGTTTTTCACAGCAATGCTGCCAATGGAATTTTCATTTCTATGTGTCTTTTCTTTGGAGGTTTAAGTATGATTCATTTGTGAATTGCTACATTATCCTGACAAAAGTATAACAGTAGTGACAATATACAATCCCCCCAAAATGTTAAATCTCCAGATAACTTTTAATGAGTTGGCACTGACTAGTATGAGAAATACAAGGTACAGAGAGTGATATGGTTTGGCTCTGTGCTGCCACCCAAATCTCATCTTGAATTGTAATCCCCATAACCCCCACGTGTCGAGGGGCCTGGTGGGAAGTGATTGGATCATGGGGGCAGTTTCCTCCATGATGTTCTCATGATAGTGAATGAGTTCTCATGAGATCTGATGGTTTTACAAGTGTTTGACAGTGCCTCCTTCACACGCTGTCTGTCACCTGCTTCCATGTAAGACGTGCCTGCTTCCCCTTCCGCCATGATTGTAAGTTTCCTGAAGCCTCTGCAGCTGTGCAGAACTGTTAGTCAATTAAGCCTCTTTCCTTTATAAATTACCTTGTCTCAGGTATTCTTTATAGCAATGTGAAAATGGATTAATACAGAAGTGGATTAATACAGTATTAATCCATTTTCTACACATTTCCCTATATAAGATATACTCATTTTCTGTTTATAGTTAGCGTTTACAAAGTTTACAGTAAAATTTTTACTTACATTTATATAATATTTAATTGATTCTCAAAATTTTATGCAACCAATTACATATGTTTTAGATCTAAAGTGGACTTTGTTTTTTCATGGAGTAAGTATTTTGTAGGACTTCTCTTCAATATTGGTGTGTAGAAAAAAAATGTGAACTTCAAGTTTCAATCAATTAAACTTTTGCTCAAACTGAAATACCATGATCAATGCCAACACACAAAAGGGTCATCTAGGGTGTGCCATTGCATTAGGATTACATACTGGTACTACACACTCAGTCATGTAGGACAGAAGAATGGGTTATACTTAAACCTCTAAAGGATGGCCTCAATTAAAAAGATAGAAAATGGAAGTTAATATTGCTAGTGTTGCCATGTAAAATTTAATGATTATTTGCTTAATTATTGCCTTATTAATTTAGTAGTTTTCTGAAGAGAAATATCATTAACAAATTAACAGGAACAGCTACAAAATTTGCAGTGTTCAGTGCAAAATTAAAATATAGGACATCTTACTCAAAAAATTATTTCAAACTTTACACAAATGACACCAGAAGATTAGCCAAGTGATGCATCCCTGCAAATGAGCAGATCACATAAATCTACCCTTGAATATCAGTTAGTTATACAAAATAGGAGTTTAAGGCTGGGACCCACAGCCGTATTTTTACCCACACCTGCATTTATATCTGTATTTATATACCTATAAAAGTATTTAGATCTATTTATGCACAGTCTCAGAATCAGATTGTAGAGAGACATCTAAAGATTAACTAGTGTAAACTTGTCCTCTTACAAAAGAGAAATAAAAGAGAAAACTGAGCCACACTGCTTTAATTGTATCAGTAGCTAATATTAGAAATAAAAGCAACACACTATCTTTAATATATTTATGTTTTTCTTATTACTACCAGTTTAGTGCTCCTATGTATTTTGTGGCACTTCTCTTCAATAATGGTGTGTAGAAAGAAAATGCGAACCCCGAGTTTAATCAATTAAACTTTAATTAAACTGAAACACCATGGTCAATGCCCATACAGAAAAGGGTCATCTGGGGTGTGCCATTGCATTAGGATTACGTACTGGTACTATACACTCAGTCGTGTAGGACAGAGGAATGGATTATATTTAAACTTCTAAAGAACAAGCTCAATTAAAGAGGTAGAAAATGAGAGTTAATATTGTTAGTGTTGCCATGTAAAATTTAATAACTAATATAATCTCTCATGTATTCCATGGTGATTGATTGGCATGGATTGTTTAAGCCATGAGAATAACTACTATAAAAGCAAGAACTTATAATTATAGGATCTTCAATTATCAGCTCTGTTCTTACACAGTTTCTCTCCACTTGGAAGCCAACCAGTGGCATGAACTCGCCCCTACTTGGCCCCCTCCTTGGTGTCAGCGGATGATGGCAAAAGAACCGCTTGGATGATGTCACTATGAAATTGAACTTCATATTGTTTCTCTAATTCACTGCTTGAAATAGTGTCTGAATAGAATATTTTATATTGTATTTGGCAGAATAAAGAAAGCTGATGAAACAAAGACAGTTTAAGACTGTTAGCAATTGAGTAAATTCATGATATAATTTAAAAATTTATAAGTTGGGAAATTATATCATCTATAACAGAGACACGTTCAAGCATTAACAAAGGCACTAGTAATAACTATGTTGAGATAACAGTGAAAACACTACGGTCTTAAGCAAAACTGGATATATGTCAGTCTACATGTAACTGAAACCAACATCTACAGAAATTCAACAACTTTCCAGGCACCATTCTGAACGCTTTGCCTTTATTATTATGTTCTTGATTTCTCACGACCTCATTGTGAGTTTTAAGTGCTTCCATTTTAAGGCAAGAATACTAAAACGCAGATAGGTGACACAGTTACTTTGGAGTCTGCAGGTTTTGTGAAGGTATTTGTACTTTAATACAAAACTGATATTCGGACACTGCTCCCGAGTCCACATCTTGAACAAATATGTAATATGGTTTCTCACATATTCCATAGTGATTGGTTGGCATGGATTATTTAAGCCATGAGAATAAGCACTATAAAAGCAAGAATTTATAACAGGGTCTCCAACGATCAGTCCTGTTCTTTCACAGCTTCTCCCCATTCCTACCCCTTGGAAGCAACCGAGTGGTATGAGTTGGCCCCTACTCACCCCTTCCCTGGTGTCAGGGGACCACATCAGGGAAGTGAGGTTATTTTTTCACTTGGAGAAAACAAAGATATGTAACCCAGTACCCTACTTTTGCCATGAGGTTGCCAGTGGGTGGAGAGAGAAGACAAACTTTCACCTAACCAGTCTGCAAGAAGGAAGTATAAGTTAGCACTCCACTTTTGGTAGGATGGTCTTAGTAGGTCCCATCAGGAAGACAAACATGCACATCTACCCAGCTCTAAGGTTACACATCGGTAGGAAACCATCTACTCAATAATAAGTAAGAAAATATTCTCATAATATTAAAAAACTATTCAGTACACAATAAAAATCACTTATAAAACAAAGAACTAGGAAATCATAACCCAAATGAGAAAAAGACAACAGACACCAACACAGAGACAAAAAAAAAGGGGGGGGGGTTGGGGCTGGGTGCAGTGGCTGACACCTGTAATCCCAACACTTTGGGAGGCCAAGATGGGTGGATCATTGAGGTCAGGAGTTCAAGACTAGCCTGTCCAACATGGTGAAACCCCGCCTCTACCAAAAATATAAAAAATTAGCCAGGTGTGGAAGTACATGCCTGTACTCCCAGCTACTGGGGAGGCTGAGGCAGGAGAATCACTTGAACCTGGGAGATAGAGGTTGCAGTGAGGTGAGATCATACCACTGCACTCCAGCCTGGGTGACCGAGTAAGACTCTGTCTCAAAAAAAAAAAAAAAAGAGAGAGAGGTTGGAATTATCTAACAAGGATTTTAAAGAAATCATCATAAAAGTGTTTAAATAAGCAATTATATATTCTGTTCTCTTGGAACAAATAAAAGATAAAATTAAAAATAAATTCAACAATGACTTAGAAGCTATAAAAAGTAAATATGAACTAAATAAAATTAAAACACAATAGTGGAAATAATAGATTCAGAGGATGGGCACAAAAGAAGAGAGCACAGAGCAGAAGATGGAATCAGTGAATCTGAAAACATACCAACCAACAGAATTTACTCAGTCTGAAACAAGAAGAAGAAAACTGATAAAAAAAAAAAAAAAGTAATAACAGTTATTTCAGGAAACTTTAGGACAATAATGAAAAAGGTAACATTCATAATCACAGGAGATATAGAAGACGAGGAGAGAGAGTATGGGACTAAAAAAACTATTAAAAAATAATGACTTCAACCTTCCCAAATTGGACAGAAGACAGAAACTGAAATATTCAAAAGACAGAACAAACTGCAAATAGAATACACCCAAATACATTCAATTTCTGGAAATGAAAAAATAAAAATAAAAATCTTGAAAGCAAACAGAGAAAAATGGTACATTTCTTACAGAAAAACAATAATGTAAACCACAGCAGATTTTCCATCTGAAACCATGAAGGCCAGAAATAAACAGATAATATTTTTGAAGTACTGAAAGAACAGAACTGTGAACTGTAAATTCAATACCCAGCAATAATATTCTTCAGGCATTTAAGTGACATGGAAAACATTATCTAATGAAAGAATACTAAGGTAATGTGTTACCAGCAAACTTACATTTGAAGAAAAAGTTCTTTAACAGAAAAGAAACGATAAAAGAAGAAGGCTTGCAGCTTTTAAAAACATCCATCTAAATGGGTAAAATTAAGCATAAATATAAGGTATAATCAAACTTCTCTTAAGCTTTTAAGCCATTTCTAATAGTTGAAGCAAAAATTATTGGCCTGTCTGGTTAGATGCTCAATGAACATAGAGCAAATATTTAAGACAATTATATTTAAAAAGTAGTGATAGTAAAGAGACTCATATGGAAACAAGTTTTCTACACTTCACTTAGAGAGGCAAAACATCAGTAACAGAAGATGTTGACATTACATATATAATATTTTTACCAGTGCAATTAATGAAACCAAACAAAAGCGTATACAATCATGCACTGCATAACGAAGTTTTGCTCAGCAGCAGACGGCATACATCATGGTGGTCCCATAAAATATCTTAACATCATAGTCTAACATATTTCTCACTTGTTTGTGGCAATGATGGTGTGAACAAAAACCTACTGCTTTGCCAGTTATATAAAAGTGTAGCACGTGAAATTATGTCTAGTACTGATATTGTTTGGCTAAGTCCCCACCCAAATCTCATCTTGAATTTTAATCCTCATGATCCTCCCGCGTCAAGGGAAAGACCTGGTGGGAAGTGATTGGATCCTGGAGGCGGTTTCCCTCATGCTGTTCTCATAATAGTGAGTAAGTTCTCATGAGATATGATGATTTTATAAGTGTTTGACAGTTTCTCCTAGACACACTCATTCTCTCCTGTCGCCTTGTGAAAAAGCCGACTGCTTTTATTCCACCATGATTGTAAGTTTTCTGAGGCCTCCCCAGCCATGCAGAACTATGAGTCAATTAACCCTCTTTCCTTTATAAATTACCCTGTCTTGGGTAGTATCTTAATAAGTGTGAGAACAGACTAATAAATTAGTACTGGGTGTGGGGCACTGCTATAAAGATACTGAAAATGAAGAAGTGACTTTAGAACTGGGTATTGGGCAGAGGTTGGAAGCATTTGGAGTGCTCAGAAGAAGCAAGGAAGTTGTGGGAAAGTTTGAAACTTCTAGGGACTTGTGGAATAGTTTTGACCAAAATGCTGACAGTGATAATAGACAGTGAAGCCCAAGCTTAGGTGTTCTCAGATGAAGAAGAAAAACTCATCGGGAACTACAGCCCAAAGATCACTCTTACTCTGCCTTAGCAGAGAGACTGGAAGCATTTTGCCCTTGTCGTAGAGATCTGTGGAACTTTTAATTTGAGAGACATTATCTGAAATTGGAACTAATGTTTAAAGTGGAAGCAGGGCACAAAAGTTTGGAAAATTTGCTGCCGACCATGCAATAGAGAAGAACAACCCATTTTCCAGGGTAGGAATTCAAGCTGGCTACAGAAATTTGCCTAAATAACAAGAAGCCGAATGTTATTATAGTAGCCAAGACAATGGCAAAATTTCTCTAGGGCATGTCAGAGACTTCCATGGCAGCCCTTCTCATCACAGACCCAGTGGCCTCTGAGGGAAAAATGGTTTCATGGGCTGGGCCTAGGGCCCCGTTGCTCTGGGCAAACTCAGGACTTGGTGCCCCATGTCCCAGCTGCTGCCACTCCAGCTCCAGCCGTGGCTAAAAGGAGGCAATGTACAGCTCAGGCTGTTGATTCAGAGGGTGCAAGCCTCAAGCCTTGGAGGCTTCCATGTGGTGTTGGGCCTGAGAGTACACGGAAGTCAAGAATTGAGGTGTGGAAACCTCTGCCTAGATTTCACAGGATGTATGGAAATGCCTGGATGTCCAGGCAGAGGTTGGCTGCAGAGGTGGAACCATTACAGAGAACCTCTGCTAGGGTAGTGCAGAAGGGAAATGTGGGGTTGGAGCTCCCACACAGAGTTCCCACTGGGGCACTGCCTAGTGGAGCTGTGAGAAGAGGGCCACTGTTCTCCAGACCCCAGAATGGCAGATCCACCAACAGCTTGTACTGTGCACCTGGAAAAGCCATAGGCACTCAATGCCAGCCTGTGAAGGAACTGCCCAAAGCCATAGGAGCCCACCCCTTGCATTAGTATGCCCTGGATGTGAGACATGGAGTCAAGGAGATTATTTTAAAGCTTTAAGTTTTAATGACTGCCCTGCTGAGTTTCAGACTTGCATGGGGCCTGTATCCCCATTGTTTTGACTAATTTCTCCCATTTGGAATGAGAGCATTTATCCAATTCCTGTACCCCCATAGTATCTAGGAAGTAACTAACTTGCTCTTGATTTTACAGGCCCATAGGCCATAACGACTTGCCTTGTCTCAGATGAGACTTTGACCTGTGGGCTGTTGAGTTAATGCTGAAATGAGTTAAGACTTTGGGGGACTGTTGGGAAGGCATGAGGTTGGTTTTGAAATGTAAAATATATGTGAGATCTGGGAGGGGCCAAAGGTGGAATGATATGATTTGACTCTATATCCCCACCCAAATCTCGTCTTGAATTGTAATCTTCATAATCCCCATGTGTTGAGGGTGGGACCTGGTGGAAGATGACTGGATCATGCGGGCGGTTTCCGTCACACTGTTCTTATGATAGTGAGTGAGTTCTCAGGAGATCTGATGGTTTTATATGTGTTTGACAGCTCCTCCTACACACAATCCTTCTCTCTCTCCTGTTGCCTTGTGAAGAAGACGACTACTTCTAATTTCACAATGATTGTAAGTTCCCTGAGGCCTCCCCAGCCATGCAGAACTGTGACTCAATTAAATCCCTTTCCTTTATAAATTACCCAGTCTCGGGTAGTGTCTCTATAGCAGTGTGAGAATGGACTAATACAACTACATTTTACTTAGTAATAATAATAAACAAGTATGGTACATTTTTGTGTATTTACTATACCATATATTTTATTGTTATTGTAGTGTACTCCTTCTACTTATTAAAAGAAATAGGCAACTGTAAAACAGGCTTACAGTGGTCCTTCAGGAGGCATTTCAGAGGATTGTTATTATAGGAGATGTCCACAGATCCATATGCATTATTGGCCTAGAGGAGCTTCCAGTGGGACAAGATCTGGAGGTGGAAAACAGTGATGTTGATGATACTGACCCTGTGTAGGCCTATGCTAGTATGTGCATTTGTTATTTTACTTTTAACAACAAAAAAAAATAATAATTAATTAATTAAAAGATGTAAAATTACAAAAATCTTAGAGAATAAGGATATAAGGAAATAAAATATTTCTGTGTAGAACATATGCTTTAAGCTAAGTGTTATTACAAAAGAGTCAAAAAGTTAAAAAATTTATGAAGTAAAAAAGTTACTGTAGGATAAGTTTGATGTATTTTGAAAGAAATGAGTCTTTTATATAAATTTGGCATAGCCTAAGTGTACTATTCAGTGCTTATAGAGTCTACAATTTTGTACAATGATGCCCTAGGCATTTACACTCACTCACCACTTACTCACTGACTCACCCAGAGCAACTCCCAGTCCTGCAAACTTCATTTATAGTAAGTGTCCTAATCAGGTATACTATTTTTGACGTTTTTTACTGGATTTTTTACTGTACTTTTTTTTTTATGTTTAGATACACAAATATTTACCATTGTGCTGCAATTGTGTACAGTATTCAGCACAGTACATGCTGTACAGGTTTGTAGCCTAGGATCAATAGGCTGTACTATATAACCTAGAGTGTGTGGTAGGCTATACTATCTCTGTTTACACATAGAGTATACTATATGATTTTACACAGTGAAGAAACTGCCTAATGCATGCATTTCTCAGAATATAATTTTTGTCATTAAGTGATGCAACATAGTATTTAAAAACACTATAAATAAATTAAGATGGAATCCTAACATGTTTATATAACCCATTGGAAAGCAAGATAAAGAGACACAGAGGAATAAGAAACTTAGAAACAAACAGAAACAAATAACAAAGTGGTAGACTTCAACCACAACATACAAATTGTTAGACATAAAAGGCCTATAGAAACCAACTAAAAGACATAGATTGGCAGAGTAGTTAAAAAAACAAAAATCAAAAACCAAAAAACATGGCCAAAAATATTGTCTAAATTGCATTTGTACCCCATAGATAAATATTTTTAAAAATTCTGTCTATGTAAAACTAACTTCAAATACAACATAGGTAAGGTAAAAGTAAAAAGAAACAGTAAAATAATTTAAAAATGCAAGTGAGGCTATAGTAATATATCAGCTACATAAATTTTAAAAAGTAAAGAAGTCAAATTGCATTTTAAAATATTTTACATTCCATTGCCATTCAAAGAAATAACATTGTTTTCAATACAATTAAAGAAGTATCATTAGACCCAGAAATAGCCACAATTATTTCTTTAAAAAGATTATTAATATTTGTTTGTTTATTTATTTATTTACTTTTAGGTGGAGTCTCACTCTGTTCTCCAAGCTAGAGTGCAGTGGCGTGGTCTCAGCTAACTGCAATTTCTGCCTCAGCCTCCCCAGTAACTGGGATTACAGGTGCACACCATCACGCCTGGCTAATTTTTGTATTTTTAATAGACACTTTTTTTTTTTTTTAGTAGAGACAGGGTTCCACAATATTGACCAGGCTGGTCACAAACTCCTGACCTCAGCTGACTGGCCCGCATCAGCCTCCCAAAGTGATGGGATTACAGGTGTGAGTCATCACGCCCCACTAAGATTAATATTTATAAACTCTACCTTCTTTCTTGGAGAAACGACTTTATAATTTCACTTTCTAATTCAGCTACCTGTTGAAACTAAATTGAAATATATTCATATGCAAAATGCAAGTAAATAAAAACAGATAGCAGGTTTCTCTATGCTAAAAGAAAGTTCCTTTGGAGCTCATTTCCTTGACAATGCAAGAGTGCATTTTAGCTTTTTTGAAAAAGAGGAAGAACAGTCTCTCAAATAGCAGGAAACAACAAATTTGCTTAAGGAAGAGAAATATCAGTGAGGGAAACTTCATCAACACCAACCCTTGGTATGTCTTCATTCAAAACTGAAAAGCTTTTGGATAGCATCTGTTTATTCCTGTTAGAACTGAACTGGCAGGAAAACACAATGGAGAAGCCACAAAGAGGAGAAGCTAGGTAGCAGCATTCGGGTCCACAATGCCTGGATTTCATTATTATTCTACTGTATCTTCAGACAGTTTATGTAAATCATCTGTTATTGAGTTATCTCATCTGGAAGATGAGGGTACTAATAGTTCCAGAGTTCTTACATTAGTGCTACTGCCATCAGTTATCATCATTTAAGTGTCTGTTCTTATTGTTCAAAGAGTGACTCACAGTTGAGAGTCTCTGGGATCTGAAGTAGGGAGGTGGAGAATTTTGCACTGGAGTATAGTGTTATCTTAACCTTGGAGGCCTGAACGTTCTTAGGTAAAAGACTGCTTTGGAGGCTGCAAATGGAACTAGAATCCCACCAGATCACAGCCATCTGACTTGGCTGCATTTTTATGGAAACCAGGGTGTTGAGGATGTGAGACTGATATAAAAGCACTAGTATATTCACAGGGTAAAAGTCAGGAGCATCATGACAGCACAGTACTAGAGAACCAGTACACAGTGGTGTGATGAATGAAAGCCACTGACATAACTTTCCCATCTTGTCTTCCTGTATTCTTTCTCTCTGTGACAGTTGTTGAGATCATGACCTCTTTTGGAATGGTGCTCTCAGAAGTCCTTGGACAATCAGGGTGTACTAGGAGAAAACATGCTGTGAATGGGATGAAAGTCTTCAGGAGAGACACTATGCTTTTTGTTATTGGAGGATTCAGTGCTTTGAATAAGCATTTGAATGAATAAAATATTTGACTTAAGGACTAAATTCTGATTTCTTTTTTCTCCTTGCCCAAATTCCTATTTAAAGAAACTGGGAGTCAGCCCTACAAATGATAAAATCACTTTACATGGGTTTTTATTAATCCTATATAATGTGCCTTGCTTTCCAACCTGACTCTGGTACAGCATCACATAACAGACAGCAGATTCTGAAGGATATAAAAATATTTTGCCCTAAAATATATTTCTTTGATGTGTTTTGAAATGACTGTTGCAAGGCCAGCAAACTGAGATAGAGGACATTTGTATCTATGGAGAATCTTCATTAACGCAGCCATGCTTCCCCTTTCTATGCTTTTCCGGGACCTAGTGATTGAGAATCTGATACCTTTAAACGTCTGAAAAGAAACATTTACCATCTATTCTCTCTGAAGACTGCCACCTATGAGGCTTCATCTACTTAATAAGATCCTTGGTCTTCCCCACTCTTCTCTTAACTCAAGCATTCCTTTCTATCGATTTCAAGCCTTTAGACAATAGCATAACTCTCTCAACCAATTGTCAACTAAAGGATCCCTAAAACCCACTTATGACTTATAAGCTCCTCCCCTGACCTACCTGCAATTACCTGCAATTCTTTTCTCCCTAGAATGTATAAAACCAAACTATAACCCGATTGCCTTGGACACACTTTCAGAACCTCTTGAGATAGTATAGCCCAGGCCTTGGTCGCTTATACTGGCTCTGAATAAACCTCTTTAAATATATTTTGGCAGAATTTGGTTTCTGTATATTTTTCTGTGAACTTCTACCTCTGAGAATAGGAGTAATTTATGCTCTTCAAAAATCATGGTCAGGCATGACTGCTGCTAGAATGAGGATGAAGGGAAGAGAAAAGGAAGAAATAATTCTCCGCTCTTTGTTTCCAATTTTAGTTCGTTAAAGTAAAAGTAGAAAACATTTTGTAGAGATGTAGCTTGTGGTGGCATGGTTGAAAAGCTTCTGCAGTTCATATTTCCTCCACTACAGTGTGATAATGTTTTAAATAGCATTAACATGTAGACTCTGTCCAATCCTTACAATTAACTTTTTTATTGTTTGGAATCAATGAAGGTGGTATATGTATGAGCAGACACATATTTATTTAAGAATAAAAATTAGGCCTTACAGGAAATTGGTTTCTCAGAGACTTGATAACAGTCACAACATAATGTCTCTCAGACTACATCTATGAAAAAATACATAACCAAATAGACACCAATTACAAATGAATTAATTACATTGGAATTCTAATAACTTTCATTTCCTAAACTGACATTGATGGAAAAGAAGTCTAAGACATAAAATAAGCTCTAATTCATCCTGCTTTCAATAGCACATGATTTAATCAGAATATATAAGTAATACTGTTGAGCACATAAATATTATTTTCATCACTTAATGATGATAATTATGACTATTTTCATTGCTGTAATTTTGGTCATGCCACATTGATTAGCAACAAAATATATACGTAGCTAGAGAGGCAGCTAATTCAAAACTTTTAGGTTTTTTCTTTTTCTTTTTTTTTTTTTTTTTAAGATTACTGCTGCTCTTCCTCCTGTCATCGAGCTTAAAATTAAATGTTACATATTCCTTCTCTGTGTGGGTATGTGTATCTTATTTCCTCATCTTCTATTTCTTCAGAGTAGTGTGTGTGTGAGAGCTTCTAACATCTAAATTATTATGGAATCATTATTCAGAAATGAAGAAAGCTAATTGTTATCCCATCCTGCCTTTATATTTTATGAAGAAAAATACAGTGATTCCAAGTTACCAAGTTAGTGCTGCTTTATTTATAAATGAAGAAATATTTTAAAAGTTGTGCATAAGTTACAATTCAGAAATAAAATTTCATCCTAAAACTCTGTGTGTTGCTTTAAATAATCAGAGTATCTTGCCTACTTAATTTTTCTTTGTGGGTGCACAATAGATGTTTAATGAGTCCTATCATCTGTCTGCATTTTTATTGTAAAACAGGAAGAGTTTTAATACTGGAGGAACAACTGATGCACCTCTGAAAAAGAGAGGGATTATTTATTAATTGAATTGAGGGTTGTCTTGTCTTAGTAGCTTTTATTCTCTAGGTACTCTTTGATTATGATTGTGAACATAGAATTTATCCCTCATTAAATGTAAAATCAGCAGGAGAATAGCAAAAACTTATGAGACAGATGAACATTGTGTGAGTGACATGGTTTAATTTGTTTGGAAGAAGCACTTGCCCCAGAAGATACACAATGAAATTCATGTTATTGAGTAGGGTAGTAATACAGTGTGTTCCCTTGTGAAGTTCATAACCAAGAATTTTAGTAGTGGATAGGAAGGCTGAATAATTGACTTCCTATCATTTTCAGGTTCTGTGTTTGATTTTTTTATATAGTAATTTCTTTGATTCACATTAAGCTCAGTTATGTATTTCCATTTTATAAATGAAAAAAATACAGGCACTTACAAATGTTAGATCACTTGCTTGTGGTCATTCAGGTAGAGATTTGTGGAGCTAAGTTAGTCTTAAACAAATGTCGAGATTTTTTTTTTCTTATCAAATGTAGGCTTTAATATGAGTTTTAAAATAAAATTAATTAGAAAAAGGCAAATTACTCAATATATAAAATGTATTGCATTTGTAATAGGTAGGTATTTCATTTTCTAGTTATGATGGGATGTTATTCAGACTATAATTCCCAATGAACAAATTTTAAAAAAATACTGGTGATTGCAGTTAAAACACCTTTTAAAAAGCATTGAGGGATTATCAAATTTTAATAAGTAATCAAACCAAATTTGAAAAGAAAAGAGGAACCCAGAGAGGTAAGGATATAACCTTACCAGTTGCAATTTGCTGATCTCTACAAATATTAATATTTATTTTGACAGTCTCAGGGTGAATGAGCAAGAAACCAAAACCCAAGACTAGCATATGTGAAATCTTGTTAAGGAGTCCTCCCCTAAAAGATTGAGATGACCAAATCTTATACCCTCAGCGTAAGGTGAACCAGACCTAAAGCAGGGCTAGCATGGATCCACTACTTGGGTTTGTGTGACTGCGTGACCCGGTTAATCTCAAGACTAGAACATTTTTTTAAGGTGGTCCTACTCATACACTGCCCAGGTGTTAGGGAGAAGCAAATCTAAATGCTTTATAAAAATATCTTAAAGCTAAATGTTACAATATTCTCAGAGAACACAGTGAAACAGGGCAAAATAAGTTAAAATCAACAAAGACAACATGAAACATAATTAGACCCACAAAGACTTCAAACATTGGACAGTATCAGAGAAAGATAATAAATATTTTACTCTTTAAAAATTTAATTGAAAGTTTAAACTAATTGTAGATAAAAAACACTATGTTAGTGTTATATTATAGATGAAATAGGCAAAATCTTTAAAATACAAATGTGATTACTTAAATTAAATATAAGAGATAATTTGCCACCAGATTAGATACAATTGAAGGAATAATTAATATACTGAAATACAGGTCAGTTGAAGTATTTTTCAATTCAGCATGGAGATGTAAAAAACGAAAATAAATGCAAAAAATAAGGGTAAAGAAATTAGTAATTTTGATCAGAAATGTATTAATATTAATAAACTGGAAATTTGACATCTTTTTAAAAAATTGTCATCCAAGTAGATATGTCTATTAAATAGTTGTTCTTATATCCAGTAATGCAATTATTATTCCCCCTCATGCAGTTCAGATTCTGGGATAATCTTTAGACATCAGCTTTATCTTTTATATTATTTATTCTATTTACTATATTTTTAATTTACTAATTATGTTTTTAATTTCTGACATTCTGGAGTATTGCTTGTAACAGGCATTTTAAAAAATATTTTATGGTTATTTTTGTGATTCCTATCCCTCTATGGACACCAAGGCTATTTACATTTTCTTTAGTTTCTTCTGTTAATTCTATTTCCTTAGTGTTTATATCATTTTCATAGATAGGATAGTCTTTATTTTCTAGTTTTATTTAAATAGGTGGTGATTCTTGGTTTTCTCAGCCATCTGTTGTCAAGTGTTCTTATTAAGCATTATTATTAAATAAATATTCTTTCCTCTAATCACATGAGAATCTTTATTTCCCCCATGTAATTGAAAATTGCAATATTTAAAACTCTGGCCATGCTGCCATGTGGTACAGCATGGGTTTGGGCTTTCTTTCTTCTTTTTTTTTTTTTTAACTCTTATTTTGGGTTTGCGGGTACCTGTGAAAGTTTGTTATACAGGTAAACTCGTGTCACCAGGGTTTGTTGTACAGATCATTTTGTCACCTAGGTACCAAGCCTAGTACTCAACAGTTATTTTTCATGCTCCTCTCCCTCCGGTCACCCTCCACCCTCAAGTAGACTCCAGTGTCTACTGTTCCTCCTTTGTGTCCATGTGTTCTCATAATTTAGTTCCCACTTATAAGTGAGAACATGCAGTATTTGCTAGTATTTGTTTTTTTGTTCCTGTATTAATTTGGTAAGTATGATAGCCTCCAGCTCCATGTATGTTACTGCAAAGAACATGATCTCATTCTTTTTTACAGCTCTGTTGTACTCCATGGTGTCTATATACCACATTTACTTTATCCAAACTGTCATTGATGAGCATTGAGGTTGATTCTATGTCTTTGCCATTGTGAATAGTGCTGCAATGAACATTTGTGTGCATGTGTCTTTATGGTAGAATGATATATTTTCTTCTGGGTATATATGCAGTAGTGCGGTTGCTGGTTGGAATGGTAGTTCTGCTTTTAGGTCTTTGAGGAATTGCCATGCTGCTTTCCACAATAGTTGAACTAAATTACACTCCCACTAACAGTATGTAAGTGTTTCCTTTCCTCCACAACCTGACAGTTTATGTTATTTTTTGACATTTTAATAGTAGCCATTTTAACTGGTATGAGATTATAGTTCATTGTGGTCTTAATTTGTATTTCTCTAATGATCGGTGATATTGAGATTTTCTTTTTTTTCATATACTTGTTGGCTGCATGTATGTCTTCTTTTGAAAAGTGTCTGTTCTTGTACTTTGCCCACATTTTAGTGGGGTTGTTTTTCTCTTGTAAATCTGTTTAAATTCCTTATAGGTGCTGTATATTATATGTTTGTCAGACACATTGTTTGCAAATAGTTTCTCCCATTCTGTAGGTTGTTTGTTTATTTTATTGATAGTTTCTTTTGCTGTGCAGAAGCTCTTAAGTTTAACGAGATCCCGATATGTTTAGGCTTTGTGTCCCCACCCAAATCTCATCTTGAATTAGAATCCCCATAATCACCACATGGAGAGACCAGGTGGAGGTAATTGAATCTGGGAGTGGTTTCACCCATGCTGTTCTTGTGATAATGAATGAGTTCTCATGAGATCTGATGGTTTTATGAGGGGCTCTTCCTCTCTTTGCCTTGTACTTCTCCTTCCTGCCACCTTGTGAAAAATGTGCCGTGCTTCCCCTTCACCTTCTCCTGTGATTGTAAGTTCCCTGAGGCCTTCCCAGTCATGCTGAACTTCAAGTCAATTAAACTCTTTTCTTTATAAATTACCCAGTCTCCAGCAGGTCTTTATAGCAGTGTGAAAATGGACTAATGCAGTTCCCATTTATCAATTTTTGCTTTTGTTGCAATTTGACATCTTTGTCATGAAATCCTTGCCTGTTCAACATCCAGGATAGTATTACCTAGGTTGTCTTCCAGGGTTTTTATAATTTTGTGTTTTGCATTTAAGTGTTTAATCCATCTCGAGTTGATTTTTGTATTTGGTGTAAGGAAGGGGTTCAGTTTCAGTGTTTTGCATATGGCTAGTCAGTTGTCCAAGCACCATTTATTGAAAAGACAGTCCTTTCCCCATTGCTTGTTTTTGTCAGTTTTATTGATGATCAGATAATCATAGTTGTGTGGCTTTATTTCTGGGTTCTCTATTCTGTTCTATTGGTTTATGTCCTTGTTTTTGTACCAGTACCATGCTGTTTTGGTTAACATAGCCCTGTAGTATAGTTTGAAGCCAGATAGCCTGATGCTTCCAGCTTTATTCTTTTTCTTAAGATGGCCTTGTCTATTTGGCCTCTTTTTTGGTTCCACATGCACTTTAAAACAGTTGTTTCTAGTTCTGTAAAGAATGTCATTGGTAGTTTGATAGAAATAGCATTAAATCTGTAAATTGCTTTGTGCAATATGGCCTTTTAATGATATTGATTCTTCCTATCCATGAGCATTATATGTTTTCCATTTTGTTTGTATCCACTCTGATTTCTATGTGAAGTGTTTTGTAATTCTCATTGTAGAGATTTTTCACCTCCCTGGTTAGTTGTATTTTACTCTAGATATTTTATTCTTTTTTTGAAAATTGTGAATGGGATTGCCTTCCTGATTTGGCTGTCAGCTTGGTTGTTGTTGGTTTATAACACTGCTGATTTTTGGCCAAGCACAGTGGCTCACGCTTGTAATCAAAGCACTTTGGGAGGCCAAGGCGGGCAGATCAGGAGGTCAGCAGTTTGAGACCGTCCTGGCTAACACGGTGAAACCCCTCTACTAAAAATACAAAAAATTAGCCCAGCGTGGTGGCAGGCACCTGTAGTCCCAGCTACTTGGGAGGCTGAGGCAGGAGAATGGCATGAACCCGGGAGGCAAAGCTTGCAGTGAGCCAAGATCACGACACTGCACTCCAGCCTGGGTGACAGAGTGAGACTCCATCTCAAAAAAAAAAAAAAAAATTAGACAGGCTTGGTGGTGTGCTTCTGTAGTCCTAGCTACTCTGAATGCTGAGGCAGGAGAATCGCTTGAATCCAGGAGGCAAGATTGCAATGAGCCGAGATTGTGCCAGCACACTGCAGCTTGGCAACAGAGCAAGGCTCCCTAAAAAAAAAAAAGAAGAAGAAGGGCATTACATAATGATGTAATGATGAAGGGTTTAATTCAATAAGAAGACCTAACTATCCTAACTATATATGCACCCAACACAGGAACACTCAGATTCATAAATCAAGTTCTTAGAGTACAAAGTGACTCCCACACAATAATAGTGGGAGAATTTAACACACTGCTGACAGTATTAGACGGATCATCAAGGTAGAAAATTAACAAAGATATTCAGGATCTGAACTCAACTTTGCACCAAATGGGTCCGATAGACATCTACAGAACTCTCAATACCAAAACAACAGAATAGATTCTTCTCATCTCCACTTGGCACATGCTCTAAAATTGACCACATAATGGCTTTCTTTTCAGTGGTCTATATGTAAGTCTTTTGAAAGTGGCAGCATTTCTACTCCTCATGTTTGTCGCAGGGAACTCTACTGAACACAAGGAACTTTACTAATCTCTAATTCTTGTGAGTAGATTCTGAACTCATCATTTAGAGAGCTAAACTGAGGGCTTTCCTTCTCAGAGTAAAGACATAAAACAAACATCAATTGAGTGTGGGACAGGGAGTCATGTGCTATAAATTTCTTGGACAATTCTTATTCTATGGACCAATTTCCACCCCCTTGTATCTCTAATTGTGGGATTATTTCTGGATTAAAACACACACACACAAAATCAGTCTGTAAAAAGTCATCATTTTTACCAGTGTGAGAATATGTATATTCCTCACCATTACTTGGATTCATGCCAGCATATATGCAAATGACTTATACACACACATACATGCATGCACGCACACACGTGGACACACATGTGCGTGTGTTGGTATGTATGTAATAGCTATTTATATGTTTGCCTGTCTTTCTGTCTATTAGAATTGAGATACAGCAAAATGCACAGAAATTAAGCATTCAATTTAATAAGTTTTCACAAGTGTGCATATTTAATCAATATCTCAATCAACGCAAAGACCATTGTTTCACCTCTGAAGATAATTTTTAATCCTTTTCAAATTATTGAGACTTATTTAATGGCCGAGACTACACAGTCCTTCATAAATGTTCCATGTAAATTTGATAAAAATATTTTCATAAAATATTTTGTGTAGTGTTCTACAACTTGCAATTAGACTACATTAGTTGATAGCATTGTTAGAATCTTCCAAATCCTTACTAACTTTTATGGGTACATCTATTGTTTATTTTGAGCTGATGATTAAAATCTTCAACTATGAGTGAAAGTCTATTTCTCTGTTTAGTTCTGTCTGTTTTTACTTTGTGCATTTTGACACTCTGTTATCAGCTGTTATAAACAGTGAGAATTATAATGCATTGCGAATGAGCTTAAACTTTTATCATTTCATCTCTGATATTTCACAATATTTTGAATCCTACTTTATTTGGTATTAGCCAGCTACATCGGTTTTACTTCCTTTCATTTCAACCTAATTTTATCTATATATTTAAAATGCATTCATAGTGCAGAGCATGTAGTTTTGTCCTTTTTTAATCCAGTCTCAAAGTTGCTAGCTCTTAATTTGAGTGTGTTATAGGTTGAATTGTAGTCCGCCAAAAAACATATGTTTAAGTCCTTACCCCAGTGATTAAGGATGTAACCTTATTTAAAGATAGGATCTTCATAGATGTAATCAAGTCAAAATCGGATCATTAGAGTGGCCCTAATCCAATGTGACTGGTGGCCTTATAAAAGGGGGAAATTTGGACACAGAAATGCCACCAGAAAGCACAACATATGAACATGAAGCAAGCCGTCTAAAAGTCATGGAGAGATGTCCAGAACAGATTTTTCTTCACAGTCTTTAAAAGGAACCAGTACCTTGAATTCAGACTTTCAGCCTTCAGGACTTGAAATAATACATTTTTGTTGCTTGAGCCACCCAGTCTATGGTACTTTGTTACATAACCCTAGGAAACTAATATACATGTTCAATCCATTTACATTTAATCAGTGATGTAAGTGTTGTTAAATTACCATGTTACTACTTGCCTACTATATTCTTATTTGGGTGTTGTTTTCTTCCCTTGGTTGTTGATATTTCTTTCTTCACAGGTTCAGGGTTACCTTCCTTAGAGTAAATGGATATTTTTCAATATTTCATTTTAATTATGCTATTGGCTTTATATGCTTCATACATGTATTCTTGTTGGTTTGATGTTCTTGGATCTCTGCATTGAAATTTTTCATTAAAATTTGAAAACAGTGGCAATTATTTCTTCAAATATATTTTTTTTCTTTCCCATTTTCTGACTCATCCATCTGAGACTTCATTTGTATATGGGTTTGTTGGCTTGATATCCCATGTCATTCAATCTCTTATTTTAGTCATTTTCCTCTTTTATCTGAGATTAGGTAAATTCAAAAATGGTTTTCAATGTTATTTGTCTGTTTTGCAGATAGCTGAAACCTGAGAGTATACCCTGCCAGTGACTCTTTCACTGTATATTTCGCACTTGTTACTTCAAAAATGTTCATTACTCAAAATTTCCTTTTTTTGTCCTCACTGTGACAGTATCTCCACAGTCTCAGGACATACTCATAATAGATATCTGTTGATTTCAATGCCTGAGTCATTTTGATGTATGTTCTATTGACTGCTTTCTTCCTCTTCATTATTGATTAAATTTCCCTGTTTCTTTGCATAACTTGTATTTTTGACTAATACATTGCAGAAAATCTAGATGTTGTCTTCTTGTAAAGGGCCTAAGGTAGTCCTTTGAAAACTGTTAAGTGGCTAACAGATCCTTTTGATCTGCGATGCCTGGTTTCATTATTTGTTAAGGAAAGTCTCTTTCATTTTTGTTCTTAAATATAGGACATAGTCTTTACTGAAAGAAATAGTCCTTGTTCTTAATGCCTGGAATATTCCGTGAAATATCTTCCCTGTGGCTAATCAATAACCCCAACATCTCCTTGTGCTGTTACTACTGATATCTTATTCCCACAGTATCTGCTTTCAGCAGGTCTTGTAGATGTTAACTCTGCTCATGTATAGAGCAGCTTTTGAGGAAATTGGTGCCAAATGCTTATTGTGGCTTCTATAGGCCTGCCTCTTGCCTCTTTTTCCTTTCCTATACAAATTTCAGACACTTAAGCAGCTCTCATCAGCCACTTAAGCAACTTTAAGCTATTTACAAATATAGATAGATAGATAGATAGATAGATAGATAGATAGATAGATAGATAGACAGACAGAGATAGAGATGATATCGATGATATAGACATATATTTAATTTTAGTTTTAGATTTGGGGGTATATGCGCAGGTTTGTTACAAGGTTATATTGCTTGCTGCTACTGTTTGGGCTTCCACTCATCCTGTCAGCTGGTTAGTGAACTGAATACCTACTAGAAAGTTCCTTGGCTCTTGTCCCTCTACCCTTACCACTTTTTGGAACCTATTTAAACTAAGAGATTCTGCACAGCAAAAGAAACCTATCAACAAATAAGCAGACAACCTACAAAATGAGAGCTTTAAGATTTAATCTCTTCCTCTAAACTCATTATTTTTAGAATCGGCCTCCTTGTTTAATGGTAGAAAAATTGCCCCTAGTCACATGTTCTGGTTAAATGTGATGCTTACCTCATGGCTTTCTTTTCTCTTGAGTATGAAAAACTTGTATTTCTTGTTTGATGCATAAAACCTGTTTCCTAATACATGTTGCCCAGTCTTATTGTTTATGGTGAAAAGGCAAGTCCCTCCAATAATTCTTTTATGGCCAAAGACCAAAGTGCCTCTGATATGACTTATGTCCTTCAGAAATTACTTACTCTTTAGTCTATTGGTAGAATTCTTCTCAACTTTCCATAGTTATTTTAATAAGTACTATATTTTACTATTTCAATGGTAATTTGGAATAAAGAAGAAATAAATGTATTTGTTTGGTCCATCTTTGCAAATTCAAATTGTAAGTCATTACTTTTCACGTCCACTAGACATATTATTGTACAGTAATTCCTTATTTATACCATAATCTCCCTCTCCTGTTTTCCTAGTTTATATTCAAATATTTTGGGTAACTGATACTTCTTAAAACAATATGTATTCTTGGAAAGAGTTGTTTCTAGAATCCCCTTCTTAGGTGACTTATTAGGAAAAATTATAAGCATAAGTATGATAATAGAGAAGAAAAGTAATTGAAGACATCCACTTCAACTCTCAATCCCCACAGGAGAAAAATGGCTAGCACTTATTTAAATGCCCTTCTTAGGTGACTTATTAGGAAAAATTATAAGAATAAGAATGAGGATAAAGAAAAGTAATTGAAGATACCTACTTCAACTCTAAATCCCCATAGGAAAAAAAATGGCTGGCACTTATTTAAACTCGTCTAGGGTTTAGTTTTGCTGATGTTGTTTTTCCAATAATAATCTGTTTCAATTATTATAACAGCAATTTCAGTGAAATATAGTACTTACCAGCTAAGTTTTACACAAGGAAACACTTTTCTAAACACTTCCCCATCCTTCCCCAAAGTTTGAATCCAAATATTTTGTACTTCAGGGCTTATTTTGTTTTTCCCATAGCATTCTGCTTTCCCAGAATTAGCACTAGTCACCCTCAGGAAAAACAAATACATGGACCCATAAAACAAACTTTGGAAGTCTTTCTTCTCCTGCTATTTACCAAATTACAATCTTCTTATTGCAAAAAATAAAATAAAATACAATAAAAATAAAAAACAAAAAGAACTATTTTACTCTAATAAGTTTCTCATTACGCTAAGCCTGCTTTTGTTGTATTAAAGATTAACATATGTAGACAGTGTTCTTTTTGACTGGAAGTGGGGATCAGTTATGGTTCAAGTAATGCATAAACAAGACATATTTTTAAAAATACATTATATTTATGCATTATATCTAAGCAGCCATTTGTAAAAAACTGAAACTTACTAGAAAGTGAATTCTTCATACTCATCTTTGTATTTCCAATGTTTAGGATTACGTGTTAGCTTAGGTATAGACTAGATTATTTTTCTAAACAAACAGGAATAAGAAATATAGGTAGTAAAATTTACATGACCTGGTAAAATTTTAAAATATCCATTCTGACTAACAGGCAGTGATGAGAACAATAAATAAAATATATCTTGGTTTAAACTCTAAGTAAATATATTTGACAACAGAAATATAAATATACTCATATGAGTGAGTTGCTTCTAATTCTGTCCTTTAGCTAAATAACCACTTAATGCTAATAAGAAAAATACATTATTTCATGAAGATAAGAAATTCTTTCAGAAATATTAATTATATTTTTTAAAAGTTTGGGGAAAATAGAAGTGTATATTCTAATCTTACAGCAAAGTTTCTGCTAAGTTTTTGTGATGTTGATGTTTTCAGTATGAATCATTTCACTGTCAAACAAAATGTATGCTATTGATTAAACACAGGCAAAAAGAGAAGAAAAAAATGGTATATTTAAAAAAAGACCTTTGGTTGTTTCGGCTGCCACCAACTGCTTTCTTGTTTCAGTTAAATTTTGAAGAAACTAATCACATTTTGGCATTTTCTTATCATCAAAGCATTTCATGAAATTATCCCATTTCAATGTTTTTCTCAGAGGCAAAATTAACATGGTTGACAGTTTAATTGACATATTTCTTTTTCGTTGTGTGCCTTTGCTAGTTAAACAAATTGCACCATATTTTGATGTTCATTTTGTTAATTATTTGTAAAACTGCAGACTCTGATTTTTTTAATTTTCAGGTGTCAGTTTCTTGGTCAGGAATGAAAATAGTGCCAGCCTTGATACCTTCACTCTAATTTTACGTTCCGAGGAAGTTTTCTGTAATAGTTATTTGGTGATAATTATTAATACTGGTGAGTTTTAAAATTTTGCTTTCAGCAATTTTACATTTTTTTCAACATACTTATATCTCAATGAGGCAACCAAATATGAATCCTGAGAATTAAGATGGAAAATGAATATTTGAATCCAATATAGACTTGTTCTTTCTACAATTTTAGTTTTAGTTTTAATGGAAAATGTAGTTACATAATTGTGTAAGGAATAATTTTTGCAGAGAAGTTTTTAAAAATTAACAAAAAGAAAAAGAAACCTTTACCATGAATCTATAACATTGAAAGACTGTGTTTAAGTGATTTTAATAAAGCCAAACCAACACTTTCAGCAGGAACTAAATGGCAACATCTGATTTCATGCTGATACATATGTATTAGTGTGGTCCTCACTTTTACCTTTCATTTTACCTGGGGTCATGCCATTTCCTTTATTTGTATTTTTATTTATTTATTTATTTTTGGAAGAGGTACTTTTTAGGGAGAAAAAAACACTTTTTCCTCATAGGTCGATTTAAAAAGTTGGCCTTACCCTAATCTCCTCTCTCAAATTCAATCTACTATGTAATGGGTCAACATACTTTTCTGTGAAGGACCAGATAGTAAATATTTTAGTCTTTGCAGGCCATATGGTCTCTGTTGCCAGCTCTTCCATTGTGGTGTGAAAGCAGCCACAGACAACACAGAACTGAATACGTCTAACTGTTCCAATAAAAACAGATGATATTTTGAATTTAGCTGACAGAGCTTAGCTTGCTGCCCCTGCAGGAGGCCTTTGGAGTAAAAGCTTCCTGAGAGGAGGAATTTTTGTCTTTTTTGCTCAAGTTCTAGCTCCAGTACCTAAAATAGTACCTGCCACATAGGTATTGATGAATATTTGAATCTGTTGAACATACACCTAAACTAAAACATTTGGCAAGATACAGTACTACACTATTTGGAAAACACTTGGCTCCCATTGAAATCAAAGCCTTCCTGAGTAATTAATTATTTGGCCTGATGATGAATTACTGGGCCTGAGATGATAGAGCTAATTTATTTTTCAATTCACTCAGGGGACACACATTATTTTCACTGTGAACTTGGTTAAAATGAAAATATTTCCTGGTCTAAGTCCTGGATAGACCTTTATGTAGGGGCATACTCTTCACTCATTTTGAATTGCATGCAATTGTGACACTGGATGATTTCCAGACAGAGGTTCCACGTCTTTCATCATGTTTGGGCTAAAGACCTCATTAACATACTAGTCCTGCCATTTGAGTCTGTTCTCTTCACGGAATATTTTCACCTGAATCAGTGGGTATAATTCATCAGTGTCTGGTTGCTTCAAGTTATTTTTCTTAATGCTGATGTTAGTGCATGCCTATCTTTATGCGTCAACACATTACACAACGAAAAGCAAAAATTATCTTGGAAGACACAGCTGACATCTATATGAAATACTCAGTAGCAGCAATTGAACTTCAGCAAGCTCCTGTGGCCAGCAGTGTTTTACGGAGGTGCAACTTCTCTCCCACAATCACTTATCATAAAGCAAGAGACAACTGGGCCAATGTAGCCTCTTGCCTGCTTTTGTGTACAAAATATAAATAAAATAGAGCAAATAAGGAAAAATAGTCCCGCAGCTGGAAGGCAACTTTAGAGAAAAATGATGTTCATAGCTATCTTGCCAGTAGCTGGCAAAGCAGTTTTTATAAAACATATTTAATGTTTACAACCACTTGGAGGCTGGGGAAGGAGTAATACTTTGAAAATATGTTTAATATTTTGAACCACTCTGTGGCCGAGAAGCAACTCCTGCTAAAATATATTTAATGCTTAGAGCCATTTGGTGGTTTCAAAATAAAAGGAACTTCTTGTTAATTTTTAACATTTATTGCTGATCAGTGGCTGCTAAAGTAACTATCAATACAGCATGGTTTATGTTTAGGGACACGCTGTGCTGCTACTAAAACAATTCATAGTCTCCTCTCAAGGCCACACAAAAAGTGTCAATAGCATTACCTTTGCAATTGCACCACTAATAAAAACATAGGAATCAAACAGACGAATAAAATGCTCCCTGCACACACAGCCATAACATCCTATGGCACTGAAAATAATTCTGCCACGCTGCGTGCGGTGGACACTTCAAGGCTGACACAGGAGAGATCACAAGGCCTTGCTCAATTTCATCAAATGTGTTAAAGCAACTCAGCAGATTGTGAAGCACAAGTGGAACCTGATAATTGGTGTTTCTTACAAATCAACGGCTTGTCTCCACACATCAAGGTAAAGGCATCCTCTACACCAAAGAAAATGCAAATTGGGATAGAAGGTCATTATGTTTTTAAATAAACTTGGTTAAATTTATAGAAAGGGCAATGGTAAATATTGAGCTCATGTGTCAGATGGAGAGAAAACTTGAGAAAAGGGAAGAAGATAATTAACTGGAACCTTTAGCATTTAGACTTTCTCTGGCTACTCTTCTGAGAATGATCATCAAACTCTTATGAGGACCCTTTCCAATGTATTGACTGCACTTCCCCAGGGATTGTGGCAAATGGTAAATAGACACTTTCTTCTTGCTACTTGCAATAACCCTGCTCATAAAGTGTGAGAAAATCAACGTAAAAGGAGGAGAAATAACCCACACAACTACATACAACTAGGAAATGATAGTTGGATCTGAACAAAAGGATATGAACTTTTAACAAGTTCAACACCCATGTACTATTGCAAGTACAAGCTGTATTTCATGGGAGAAGAAAAGAATAACTCAAAACGCAGAACAAAGAGCCTAGAGGTCAGAACTGAGAGTATCACTGGGATTTTAAAATGTGGTGGACCAATAATTCCTTTAGTTTGTGCATTTTCCCATTTTTTTTTCAACAGGAATGTCTAGAGATATTATTTTGTGCCTGTTTTACCGCTGCATTTTTGGTGAATGTGTAGTAAGTAACTGGCCTCTTTAGTATCATTAATCTGGATTAAGAAAATATACACTATGAAATACTATGTCGCCACAAAAAGGAAATGAGATCATGTCCTTTGCAGGGACATAGATGAAGCTGGAAGCCATTATCTTCAGCAAACTAACGCAGGAACGGAAAACCAAACACCACATGTTGTCACTTATAAGTGGGAGCTGAACAATAAGAACTCATGGACATGGGGTGGAGAACAACACACACTGGGGCCTGATGGGAGGTGGGGTGGAGGGCGGGAGAGCATTAGGAAAAATAACTAATGCATGCTGGGCCTAATACCTAGGTGATGTGTTGATAGGTGCAGCAAACCACTGAGGCACATGTTTATCAATGTAACAAACCTGCACATCCTGCACAGGTACTCCAGAACTAAAAGTAAAAAAATTTAAAAAAAGAAAAAAAAAAAAAGAATTAAACCCAAAGATCACTTCCCCATCTGGACTTGATTTAGATGAAGAGCTTCTGGACTTTGAGCTGATGCTATAGTGGGCTGAAAATTTTGGGGTCCTAGGAAGGGGATGAGAATATATTGCATGAAAAAGCAACATGAATCATTGAGAGACAAAGTAGAGACAGTGGTAGGTAGACTGTAGGAGGGCCCTCAATGATCCCAGCTTTCTTGTATTCGGGTTGCACCTGCTTGTAGAATATGGCAGAAGGGATGCGATGTCACTTTCAAGATTAGGTTATAAATAGACTATGGCTTCAATCAGAGAGTTTTCTCTCTGTCTAGCTCTCTTTTGGGTAGCTCATTCTGGGGAAAGCCAGCTGCCACGTTATGATGTAGGCCTGTGAGGTCCATATAGCAAAGAACTGAGGCCTACAAATAATCACATATAGACGATTTCTACCACCCCCTAACTAAGCCTTTAGATCAGACCACAATCCCAGCCAACAAGGTAGCTACAATCTCTTGAGAAGCCTTGAGACAGAGGTACTCAATAGAGCCATTCCTATGAGAAACTTAAGTATCTCTGTTTTACACTGCTAAGGTTTTGGTTAATGTATTATGCCATAACAGATAAGTTATACACAACCTTTATCAAATAATAAAAATAACGATCATCAGTAATGAGACAAATCAAAAACCATGGCCCACCGAATAGAACACAATGACGAGAGTACAAAAATTGCTTTTGGGATATTTCTGACAAAGATGTATATGCTTCATTCATACATGAGGAAACATCACACATACTCAAGATGGGAGGGCCATTCTAAAAAATAACTTGGTAGAAATCTTCAAAAATATTAGAGTCATGGAAGCCAATAAAAAATATGAACCTATTTCAGACTGGAGGAAACTAAACAGACCTAATATTTTAATACAATGTTTGATTTTGAACTTTAACTTTTTGTTTTATAAGACACTATTGAGACAAGTGCTAATGCTTGAATAGGGCTGAAGGATTAGACTGTAATAATACATTAATGCGAATTTCCTGATTTTTAAACATTGTATTTTGATTGCACAAGGAGAATGTCTTTATGTGTAGAAAATAAATAGTTGACATTCTGTCTTCAAGCTTCTGAAAAAAATCTGCTTTTAGGGCATAGATAGAAGCAGATGATAATTTGCCTGTTCCTCTGATACTAATTGCGCTGCTCTCTGTTTCCATGGCTGGCTCACGGGATAACAGAATATATCTAGTTTATTATGTCTTGATTTGTCTCTCTATGGCATTTTTGTGAAAATAAGGAAGTGTGGAGACTTACATATGTTTCTAAATTATAATAGTTCATTAATGTAAAGTACAGACACAATCTTCACTTTTCCTTCTTGGACTATTTAAATATGGCCACATAGCAAGTGGTCTCTGGCTGTCTGGGCGTGGTGGTTCACGCCTGTAATCCCAGCACTTTGGGAGGCCAAGGTAGGCAAACCTGTTGAGGTCAGGAGTTCTAGACCAGCCTGGCCAATGTGGCAAAACCCCATCTCTTCTAAAAATACAAAAATTAGCTGAGTGTGGTGGTGCACACATGTAATCCCAGTGACTCAAGAGACTGGGGCAAGAGAATCACTTGAACCTGGGAGGTAGAGGTTTCAGTGAGCCAAGATAACACCACTACACTCCAGCCTGGGCAACAGAGCAAGACTCCATCTCAAAAAAAAAGAAAAAGAAAAAAAAAAGAAAAGAAAAAGAAAATAGTCTCTGGTTAAATAACCTCTGAAAAACTCCACCAAAAATTTCATCTTAGCATTTCTCCCCAAATTTCATGTAAAATAAGATAGAGTTAAGAGAAAAAAAAAAAAAAAAAGCTAGGGAGAATCTGTTCACTATTTTTATGAAGCCAGTGTTCTACTTTATTTTAGGTGTATCTTTTCTTATTTAAACGTCAGCTAAATTTTCTTTTTGAAGATATTGAATGAAAGATGCTTATTCAGGTTTCCTTTGAGCAAGACTCCCCATTCTCAAATAATATAATATAAACATTCCAAACTCTTAAGTAGATCATCTGAGATTGCAAGCTAAGTTTAACTTTCTCAAAGATGTCTTAGCAGCCATGACACCTAAACAAAATGGTGTATTAAATTCTGATTAATTTGGTTCTAAAGCGCCTAAGAATCATTCTTACTTTCTTATCCACAGGGGTTATTAAGTTTTCACATTGAAAAAAAATCCAACAGTGAATAATACTGCATTGGTGTTATTGTAATTGTTAAATAAAATAAGAAATACAAATTTTTAGTTAGATCACATGGCACCTGACTACTGCTTAGAAAATGGTAAGACTTACTACATAAAATCATGAGTCCCTATTGACATCTACTATATCATATTATAGGTTAGGAATCTAATTATAAATAGTCAAATCAGATGACTCAAGGTGGTATAGCTCAAGCAGAGGAAGATGATACAAACTGAGTATGGATTGTACACTCTAAACCTGTCAGCACTCTAGGAAAAGTAACTTAAAACTGCACACCCCACTTATGCATAATCATCAGATATTGAAGAGGGTACATTCCTGTAATTTATGGTTGCTCTAGTGATCTTAAAGAATTAAGTCCACACTCATAAAGTCCCAATTTGTCTCCAAGGATTTACTTTGAGTTTGGGAATATCTGGATCAAAAAGTACTTTTGGAGGTCAGAGTAAAAGCTTTTTATCTCTAAATATTACTTCCCTGGAATATTAGATGTAGCAGAAGTCAGTAACAGAGTGACCTTTCTCTTAAACAATTCATAGATTCACTGGAATTTTCTTCAACTTTAGGAAAATTAAATATATTCCATAGTGCTGTAAGTCTTAAATATTGATTTTCCTCTGAAATCTTGATCCACCCTACCCACCACTATTCTCCCTTTGTACACTATGGTTTTTGTAATGTTCACTTTACACAAGTGAAAATTAGTAGTATTAGTAAATTTTCATTGCAGGTTTATTGTTCATATTTCTGGATATATAATCCATTACCGTTAAACTTCATCTCAATGTTCCAATATTTCTTCATCTTCCTTTTTATGTTACAAAATAAGTTATTTCACTGTATATACTTTTAATTGATTAACGTTTCCATTTTTTGGGGAAATGAAACAGTAGCATTCTCAATTATTGGGACAGAAAAGTTATTTCATAGGGAATACCTCAAACACTGATACCTACAACAGGCAGTGAGATTTGTCACAACAATTGGTATACTGTCAACATACCATACAAAGTTCCATCTGGTCTTGATTAAAAATTATTTGAGTATTCTCAGGAAAATGTTACAGAGGGAGAATTGCCTAGAGTATATGAGAGGAAAAAAAGTAGAGAAAAACATAATCTTTTCTTACATTAGTACAACACTGAACCATTTCCACCTGGTAAGAAGGATGCACTTGAGAATGGGGTTCAAGTACTCTAGGAACATAGATGTTAGTTCTGGATGCACAGTAGTTGTTGGTTAGCTGTAAGTTGGAAATTTCAAGGCAGGAACAGCAGATACCACAACTGTAATTGGGTATTTTGTTTTTTGTTTTATGTGTATATGTGAGATTATAGGGAATGGCAAAAGTAATGCACAGAGATTTAATTTTTAACATTCAATTTACAAGCAGTGTTTATACTTCTTTGTACTTACTTGAAAAGTATATATTATGTAAATTTAGTATAAAAACACTTGGACTAACTCATACCATGTGGTAATATTTCACATTCAAAAGAAATACCCTTCTGCTTTTAAAAATAAAAAAAGGAGCCAGCAGGGCGGCTCATGACTATAATCCCAGTGCTCTGGGAAGCCAAGGTGGAGGGATCATTTGAGGTCAGAACTATTTGAGAAGAGCCTGGGCAACACAGCTAGATCTCTTCTCTACAAAAAGTAAATAAAATAAAATAAAATAAACTGGCCACGCTGGGTGGCACACGTCTGGCTACTAAGGAGGCTGAGGTAGGGGGATCTCTTCAGCCCAGGAATTTAAGGCTTCAGTGAGCTAAGATTGAGCCATTGCACTCCAGCCAGGGCAACAGACCGAGACCCAGTTTCCAAATAAATAAATAAAAATGAAAGAAAGCAGTGCATTGAAAATCAATTTAAGAATTTACTGGAATTGTGTTGAAGGCCCAGTGGGAAATTTCAGTAAGGGCAAGTGAGAAAACACCTTAAGAATCTATTCTTCCAAAGATCTTTCCAATATCTTATGACAACATAGTAAATTATATCCCACTCCAACTGCAAAAGCTGAATCTACTCTACTTTCTCACTTACCTACACTTTTGACTTTCCAAATATATGTCTCTCTTTGGATGTGAGCTGCAAACTCCTTATATGAAAGCTCCAACTCTGCAGCCCTAGTTTTTCTAGTCGGCACAAGAAAAATCCTAATTGTTTTATCTAATGAGACAGAATTTTCCAATACTGTAGAGGCATGTGTGTGTGTTTGCTTTAAGGAAGTTGTTTTGGTAATAAAAAGTCACTGACGGTCATAAATTCATGTTAACACATCTAGTGTACATGAAGCAGGCACTGAGTTAAACTATTTGTCTACTATACAGCATGTCATCTTAAAAGCCTTATTTTTTCCGAAAAATATTAACTTTATTTTCCCCCTGTAAAATCAAGACACAGTTAAAATGTAGCCTCCCTCGTTTTCTGGGACTTTTTTCTAACAAGATACGCTTCTTTCCAATTGGACTTCTAAATTTCTAGCAATCATAACAGTGCATAAAAGAGGCAACCCCAAAAGTGTAGCAGGTACTGAACAACAGATTTGCAGCCTTGGGTATCCACATTAAAATTTGAAATCTAAGTGAATTACTTCAAGCTGATTTCTTAGGTCAAGGAGCGATTATAGTCTTTAAATGCCTGATAAGGTCACATACACAATTTCAAGTGCATTTATCGTAAATCCATGTGACAGCTCCTACAGCTACTAACCTGCTTCTGCCCTCAGGGTAGCGTGCACAATCTTCATCGCATGTCCTGGGTGGTTGTAGGAGCAGCAGAAACCCTCTGAGGCACGTCCGATTTAGAAAATATGGGCAATGGCTCATACACGAATTTTAGGTTGTAACCTACATGTGATAAGTTGCTTTATCTTCCAAATGTAATAAAAACCAGAAGTTACTTTGAAATAAATTGAAGGATTAGCAGTGGTGACTGAGGAATAAAAATTATAACTTAAAATGGTCTTTAAAGCCGGAATTCTTACCTTATTGACCTTATATCCTACATATTATAGGACTTTGTAAATTTAGGCTGATATGGAAATGTAGACTTATATCAAATTTAAATTTTTAGAACGATGGTGCTACTATATTCTAATTGTTAATTTGATAATTGTAATTTGCTAATTTGTTCTAATAATGATTTGTTGACATTATTCATTTGCTCCTTGACTTGATGACATAACAAGTATGGGTTACTTAACCCGAAAAGGAAACAGTATCACCCTTCCAGAATCTCTATTAACTGCTACAAAAGATGCAACACACCTGCTTCTGGACCACTTCCAGATCCAGATATGATGCATGCTTTAGATAATTTAGTTTGAGCTAAGAATTACTATCTGGTATTTGGTGGTGTAGGGTAGGTATCTCCGGCACTATATAGGTGTCTGGAATTCAGATAACAATCCATTTCAATACAAAATACATTTTTTTGCTTAAAGCACACAAGGATTCTATGAGTTCAGGCAAATTCACAGGTTGAAAACCAGTAAAGAATGTTATATATTGTTGTAGTTATCTTCATAATGAAGCAGAAAGAAAAACAAAAAAGTTACAAAAATAGGGGCCAGGCACGGTGGCTCACGTCTGTAATCCCAGCACTTTGGGAGGCCGAGGAGGGTGGATCACGAGGTCAGGAGATCGAGACCAGCCTGGCTAACATGGTGAAACCCCATCTATACTAAAAATACAAAAATGAGCCAGCGTGGTGGCGGGCGCCTGTAGTCCCAGCTACTCGGGAGGCTGAGAGAGGAGAATGGCGTGAACCCGGGAGGCGGGGCTTGCAGTGAGCAGAGATCCAGCCACTGCACTCCAGCCTGGGCAACAGAGCAAGACTCCGTCTCAAAAACAAACAAATGAAAAAGTTACAAAAATAAATGAAAAGAATTGTATTTTCTAGCATTGAAAAATACTCTTAGACGACAGATAAGATGTTTACATCAACCTGCAGAAACTAAATGTTGAAGAGGTCTCGTTGTATCTCACAGAATTTTGATTTGCCTACTCACCTACAGGAGACATTTCTGGAACAGTAGCAACATAAGGTCCATCCAAAAACTTTGGCTCGTTATCATTAATATCCTGCACTTTGATGATGAATTCTGATTCAGGCTCCAGGGGCTTTCTGGTTTCTATGTCCACAGCCTGAGCACGAAGAGTGTAGAAAGGTTTTTCTTCTCTATCTAGGCTCCTTATTGCATGAATGTCCCCTGTTGTTTCATCGATGGTAAAAACGGTGCCAGCGCCATCTCCTGAGAGGGTGTATTTAACTGTGCCCTCTCCCTTGTCTAAGTCGGAATGGAGCTTTAGGGAAGAGAGGGAGAGAGAGAGGAAGAGAAAGAGAAGAACAAAGAAAGAACACCATTAAAAGGATGTTGCCAAATTAAAAATTCATAATTTGCAATATAATCCCTCTAATCAAAAACGTTAAAAAAAATCTTACAGTTCTGTTTTCTTGTTTTTTATTTCTCCAACTTATTATAAACATGTTAACACATAAAGTTGAAACTGTGCAATGAACACATATATACCTATACATCCAAATATTCCTCCATTCGTCTATTAATCTACTTGCCTTATCAGATAGATCTCATATCCATTCTTCCATTCATCCTTCTCTTAATCCATCTTTATTTTTTTGTTTTTTTGAGGTATTATGAAGATCAGAACAAAAGTACAACCTCAGATATAGCAACAGGCAAAAAACCAACAAATTTTGAAAATTTGCATTTAGTTCTTCTGTTTCCCTTTGGGATAACATTTTCATAAAATGAAATGCAAAAAACTTCAGTGTACTTATTGTTTCATTTTAAATAAACATTAAAATAAAAATAAATTATGCTCATAAACACCACAAAATAAGCTTTCCAAGTGTTCTGAAGATAAAATCAATGACCTGAATCCAGTGGGAGATAGTGCAAAGGAACTCAGAAAACACTAAGCATTTTCATTTTAAAGAAGGGAAAAATCTGGCAAACCAAGAGGTTTTCAGTGATAAAGGGCAGAGCATCTCATTTTTAACAGGCTGAGTTTGAACGAGTTTACCACTATTAACCAGATGATTGATAGAATCGCTGATTAACCTTTCAGATTCACAAATAGCTTGTTCTAATTCATTCTATATATAGAATATGTTGAGTAATATAGGAAAGCATTGAAATTCTGCTAATTTCTTTTAAAATTCAACACATGTATAGTACCTTACGTTATAGCATGGAATAAGATACACATGAATAAGCACTAAGGAAGAGAACTGAAGAGTAGAGAAAATTATCAATATAATACCATAAGGCAGTGTTGTTCAAACTGGAGACCGAGAATAAATGAAAAATGGACACAGACTTAAAGGTATATAAACTACCTGTAAATAAATAAATATGTACATAAAATATTACATAACATAAAATATTGCATCATATATAATTTTCTAGTAGTTTTTATTTCTATAAACATATTCTCATACATAATATAAATATATATACATACATACATAACATTCTTATAAATAACATGTACATTAATTTTTATGCAGATGTTGATTTAAGTGTTTTAAACTATTCTTGCTTATTTGGGTATAGCCGTTTGATTTCAGCATCCACATTTTTATATGTAAAAGCTCTTTTCAGTCAACAGATCACCCAAAAGAAAAATAAACTTTTGCAGTGTCTCTAACCGTTTGGGCTATGCCTTAAAAATCTGCATATGAGCACTGCTGTTTTGCAAATCATTGCTTAAGAATGAGTTCTGTTTTCTTAACATTTCAACACACACACACACAAACTCCGAGAATATTTAAAATTATATAAATATCCTGTTGCAAATAAGCTTCTTATGAATTAGTATGAGTAATTAAAAGCACAAATATAGCCCAAATAAATATAACTTCAACCATGGCTACATCTTTGCTCTTAAACTGAAGAGCGTGGTTTAAGTTGAATAAAATAATATCATAGTTCATATTAATGTTATTAAGGTAAACTTATTCATTTTGTGAACTTGTATTTCCTTCAATATTTGTTCTAAAAGTGTATTTGTATAAGAGTATAAGCATAACCATAACAACCTGGTTGGGTAATATAATAAAAATAATATGGCAACAATAAGAAGGAACAAGATTTTGATGCTCCTTTAAAAGTTTCTGTATATTTTACTTAAGTATAAAGAAAATTGCTATGAATGATAGAAGGAAGTATTTTTGTCCTCCTATTAAAAAAAAAAAAAAAACTGCTGTGAAGCATAGGAAGTTTCAAGCGTAAAATCAAGCCGTAGATAAATGTTCTTTGAACTTATGAATTTCAAATTATAAATTTCAACCATGCTATTAAAGATATTCAACACATTGGGTATTGCTTTTGCTTTCAGATTTATATAAATATATGAGACTGGCAAAAGCTCAGTGCAAAAGGCAGGACTTTATAAAATGGATCCACGTTGCCAACAGCTCAAAGAATATATGGTAATATTGTGGGAACTGAATGAAAATTCAAAGTAGGTTTTGAAATGTGATACAAGTAGAATTATAAAAAGAAAAAAGAAAAGCAAAACAAAAATTTCTTCATTTAGCTAAAACCATAACTGTTTCCTTCGCAAACTGACATAAAAATAAAAAAGCAAAATGCGTTTTTAGTTATATCCAAGATCCAAATTCAAGTGAATTGCTGCTACTCCTCCCTCTTCTACCTTTTCCTTCTAATTTGAAGATGGGCTTTGCAGAGATTAAAGCTTCAGAAAAAAAAATATGGGAAAATATGTTAAAATGTTGACTTGAAAATGAAGTGGATAACCATAAAACTCTTGAGAGAATTAGACTTTTTATAGCAGTTTATTACATGATAATACCTTAAAGGAGGTGATCTGCGTTGACAGGTAATATTTAAAATTAAGTATTCATGCTGATTAATTCAGGCAGATGGGTGGTAGCCTAAAGTATAGACGTTTTTCCAATATTAATTTTGATATTAAATAAATGACATTGGCTCATGTTTGATATAAAATTTCCTTTACTCCAACTATAAAATAATTTCAATAGTGAAAGGTATAAAGTAAGATGAAAATTTTCATCATCATCTTACCTAGACATAACTTCTTTTTTTTTTTTTTGAGTCGGAGTAATCGCTCTCGTTGCCCAGGCTGGAGAGCAGTGGCATGATCTTGGCTCACTGCAACCTCCACCTCCCGGGTTCAAGCGATTCTCCTGCCTCAGCCTCCAGAGTAGCTGGAACTACAAGTCATATGCCACCACGCCAGGCTAATTTTTGTAGTTTTGGTAGAGACAGGGTTTCACCATGTTGGTCAACTGGTCTCAAACTCCTGACCTCAAGTGATCTACCCGCCTCTGCCTCGCAAAGTGTTGGGATTATCGGCATGAGCCACTGAGCCCTGCCCTTCTTTGTTGTTTTTATATGTTTCGGTTATGTAAATATATAACTGAAAGGGTAAATATATATAAATACATATTTACTGTACATTTATATTGATACATATTTCTCTGCTTGTATCTATGTATACACACACTGTATAAATGAGTCAAGATTTTAAAAAACAAAATGCCATAATTATTTTTCAGTATCATTTAAAATTTTTCAAAATTATTTTTTTAAAGTCTGCATATTCATTCAGTGAAGTTGAGTGATCCAGTGGGCACTCTATATTCCTTCATAAACTGTGTGGTGAATGTGCGTGTATGTATGTATGTAGATGCATGTGTTTATGTGCTTTCTGGGGTTTATTTCCTTAAAATAAAAAGGCAACTGTCAAGACTAAAGCTATAATAATTTTTATGAATCTTAGAAAATATTGAATTTTAGTCCAGATATTGAACTCTATCAATGAAACTGCTTTCTCAAATATGTCAGCAATGGGATTCAGGCTTCGCTTACAATGTGAAGGAAGTTCTTAGTCTCATTTGCACAAAGAAGTAAGGAGGGTTACAGAGAAAAAGAACTCAGTCTTTCCACATTTTTGGGTCATGTTCGCTGTAAAAAAAATCACATGATGCCATTTTTACACAACCATTTTAAACTACACATACGGCAAGCTAATAATTCCACAAAAATAATTTCTTTCCTTTGTAGCCATTTAAAACTAACAGCTAGAACTATTTCTTCTTCCAATTATTAAAAATAAGCTGTTTCTGAGTCGGTGCTGCCTACATTTACTGATTGAAGCAGCCAACTCCAAATATATCATCTTTTAGTATTGACACTTAAAATAAAATTTCTCCCCAGAAAAAGAGTTCTATAAATGATGGCTGTAGAAATAGGCACTGTCCAGGCAGTTGTTTTGTGGAAGTAGTGTTGTTATTTTCTGGTGTTTTCCAAGTCATCTCAGATGGTGCGTGAAAACGAGATGCCAAGGGAGGCTTAAAAAAGATCCCCAGCACCAGCTTCAGAGTGTAAGCAAATCTTTCATTCCAGCGCTTAAAAGTTTTGAGAAAGCTCATCTAAAGTTAAATGTTTACTACCATCTCTCTGATTATATTTTAGAAACTACTACACAAAACTAAAACAAATTTCTTATTTTCTCTGGGTTGCAAAGTGCACAGAAAATGAAAAATGCTTTTTATACCACTATTTCCAGCAGGGATTTTATTTTCATTTGTCATTTGCCAGCCTGGGGTATGCTGGGAGAAAGAACAATTGGTTTTGAAAAGGTGGATTTGTGTGAAAACCAAAAATTGTGTTCAACAAATACTACTAGTAACCCATATGTGGCTATGTGTGTTTTTTATATGACTGCCATATATATATATGCACATATGACACATATATATGTATGGTATATATATATGAGTGCCACATATATATGCCAGACACACATATATATGCCATATATATATATATATATGTTATAGAAACACCATCAAGTTACTCATTTACTTCAAAATGTAACTGCTTAATATAAAATATGCTTCTTTTTGTAGTATCTAATTCTTGCAATTCGGTATATTTCCTGGCAGGAGATAGAGATTCACAACCCCGGATAGTTACCACATATGGCTCTTACGAGGTAATGAGGATGGTGGTGATGAGAAGGGTAAAAAATAAAGAAGTTATTACAGAACATTTTTCAAGGAATTTTACAAAAAATGATTTTAATATTCTCTTTGCTTATGGAATGATATTTAAAACCATAATTTCTGTGTCCTTTAAAATGACTGCTGATTTGTAAATTGTTCTCTGTGCTCCAAACTTCTTTTATTTGTCCCTGTCTTTATGCTCATAACCATTCATTTCCCTCTTTTCCCACTGACTTAGCCTCTGGGGTTGTAATGAACTTACTCGTTTATTTTTGTGTATATGTGGGGTTTTGTCTTTTGTTTTCTGAGAATAAAGTATATGAGATCATGGAAAAAAATCAGAAAACGGGGAAAAATCATAAATTCATTACCAAAATAATTTCTGATTTGGTATGTAGCTCTGCAAATTACTTCACTAATTGTGTTCATATGTACTATTGTACACTGTACACTGTTCTGTAACTTGCTTTTTAGATGGATTATATCATAAATACTTTTCTGTATCAATAAATGTGAATTTTTTACATCAGTTTAAACTGATCAAAAATATTTTAATCAATGTAATACAATTAAATTGCTAAATATCACAGAGCATCAAAGAGTTTATAATCCCAACCACACTCTCCTTTCCCAGCCACTTGGGGATATTTTTAATTGTTTCTATTTTCATTGTTTCTGTTTCAGTTCTTATAAAAAATACATATATAAAATGGGCTAAATGATTAAATGTTATAGTAGCTCTTTAATTATAAATTTGAATACTGTTTGTTGACTTTCAAACTGCATGCTTGCCTTTTCCCAATAAAATTGTACCACCATTTATACTATGTGTTGTCAATAAAACACTAAGTGATATCTGAGTGCCTTTGTGTCTAAATTTCAGTTCACTCATAGAATATATCCCTTTTCCTCAAACATTTTATTATGAAATTTTCAATTTCATAATGAAAGTATATAGTATTCATCTATATACTTAGCTCTTAGTCTATATATTTTTAACGGACTTTTTAGAAATGTTTTTATCATTTTCTACCCATTTGTCTATCTGCTAACCCAGCTAAATTTTTGATGCATTTGAAAGTAGGTTGTAGATACCAATACCCATCACCCTAAAATAAAATTTTATTTTATTTTTTTACATTAGAATGTATCTGTGGTTTCTCTATTTCTTAGGATCATAGCATGAACACCTTTGCATGTCCCCTTACATCTCCTTCCATTTCTTCCCCCTATCCCCCACCAGCTTCCATCATCTGTATTCTATAGAATCTGCCCTAAACAAATTTGTGAATTAGGCCTTGGGCTTTTTTTTTTTTTTTTTTTTTTTTTTTTAAGGGTCTTGTTTTGTGGTGCAGGCTGCAGTGCAGGGCATAATCTCAACTCACTGCAGCCTTTGCCTCCTGGGCACAAGTGATCCTCCTGAAGAGCTTAGAGATGGGGTTTCACCATATTACCCAGGCTGGTCTCAAACTCCTGGGCTCAAGCAATCTACCTGCCTATACCTCTGAATGTGCTGGGATTATAGGTGTGAGACACCCTCTGTGGCCAGGCTTCTATTTAAGAATAAGCCTGATAGTTAATTTTATATGTCAACTTGACTGAGCCATAGTTGCCCAAAGATTTGGTCAAGCATTATCCTGGGTGTGCCTCTGTGGGTGTTTCTGAATGAGATTACTATTTAAGTCAGTAGACTGAATAAAATAGATTGCCTTCCCTAATGCGGGTGGGCCTCATTCAATAGCTGTGGGAATGAATAGAACAAAAAGGCAAATCCCTCTGTGAGTGACAGAGATCTCCTCTTGCCTGACTGCCTTCAGGCTGACACATTGGACTCTTTTTTTCTGCCTTTTGACTTGAATTAAAACACTGGCTCTTCCTGGGTCTTGAGCCTGCCTGTCTTTAGACTAGAACTAGAAGCTATCCTGGGTCTACAGTTTGCCAACTCATACCTTTGGACTAATCAGTCTTTATAATTGTGTGAGCCAATTCCTTATAACAAATCTCTATATATCGATATATAGAGATTATCTATCTATCTATCTATCTATCTATCTATCTATCTATCTATCTATCTATCTATACCTATATATGGATATCTATATATCTATATATAGAGAGATCTCTTTAATATCTCTATATATCTATTACTATATCTACATCTACATCTATAGCTATATCAACATCCAATTTGCTCTTTTTCTCTGAGAACATCTACTGATAAATAAGCCTTCCAAGTATTGTTTATCAGTTGATGCTAAAACATTAAAAAATAAAAGAACAACTAACACTCTTTTTATAATAATTACAACAAAGTAAACCTTTTTGTCTTATTACAATATAATGTGCATTTCCTATGTAATTGCTGCAGTTTTATTTTGCGTATGGATTTTTTTCTGTAACATCTTTGTTAGTGATTTTTATTTATTTATTTTTTTAATATCCTTAGATTCATCCCACTTCCGAGGTCTGACATCAGATCTTTTCACTACATGCCTTTCTTTGGGAGGCTTCTTTCTTGCTAATCCAAACAAGAACATCTGCACAATTGTCAACCTGAAATTTACTGTATTAATCTCCTGGTTTGGAAACAGTTTTTCTTGGATGTTATATTTATTTTGGTTTACTATTTTGTCGGCTTGCACTAATTTTATATAATCAATGAGTCTACATTAGACATAT
>NW_012113919.1:9116236-9153162 GCF_000951035.1 Colobus angolensis palliatus | reverse complement strand
GCCCGTCTCGGCCTCCCAAAGTGCTGGGATTACAGGCTTGAGCCACCGTGCCCAGCCTACATTAGACATTTTACTTGAGTCTTTTGATATCACAGTATGACTTTATTTTACCCTCACATATAATTAATTTTTATCTGGGCATATATTTCCAGATTGGAAATAATTTCTCTTTGTACATTTTAAGGAATTTATACATTTCCATCTAAAATTGTATTCATTATCTTCTAGAAACCAAGAGTGGGCTTGATATCTGTCTGATTATATTTTCTTTGTTGGTAAAGAGCTCTTTTTTCCCTTTTTATTTTCATCTTCTCTTTCTCTAGTGTTTATAGTCTTATTTTTATGAATGTCGTCTAATTATTTAGAACACTGTCTCCAAGTATGTGTTTATTTGGGTTTGTGTTTTGAACGTTGCCTCCAGGTGCGAGTTTATGTGTTAGTTTCCTACTTGAGGTTGGACACTTAGTAAATTTTCTCAAATCAAAAACTATTTTTCTTCAGCACTCAGAAATTTTTATCAATGATTATTTCCATGATTATTTCCTGTCCTCTGTTTTTCGTGTTCTTAACCTAAAATTCAATTGTTTAATGTTAGACCTTATGCATCTTCAATATATCCTATATATTTCACTCATATTATTTATTGTCATATCTTTTGGACTATTTTGTGAAAGCAATAAATTTATTATATTTTATTTATTGGTAAAGCTTTTCATTTTCAAATTTAATACACACAAATTGTGCATACACACACACATATACCACAGATATATTCATTTCCAGGATTTCTTTAAATGTTCTTTTTAAAATAATCATATTTTTATTTTGTGAACTGTGGGATTTCTTGAAACATTTTGAAAAGTCTGATTAGTCTATGTTCGTGTGGTTTCTTTAAATTATCTCTTCCTTCAGGATTACTTTTGCGTTCGGAATTTGAATCTTTGCCATTCATAAGGTGGGCTTTCCTTGAATACCTGATAACTCTGAGTTTCCTGTTCATATTTAAGAATAAATAACCTAATTTGAAGTTTTGAGTTTTTGAGTTGTATTTATTGATTAGAGTTTTGTCCTATAACGAATAAAATAATCAATCATTTCTTCTACTTTCAGATATTTGGTTGGGGGTGTTCTAAGCATAATGGTGTCCCAACACTGCCCTAATTCTTTGCAGGTTATCTACAGAATAACGTCTTTTAAAAATTATTTCTTTATTGTTTACATTCTGGTCATTAATGCCTATATTTTATGCATTCTCAAGCATATGGGAGAAATTCTGTATATAGAATATTAGTTCATCTCTGTGTTTTTCCTGGCAAATTTTATGCCTTTTCTTTGGAATCACTGCCAAATCTGGGTCTCTTTCAGAGCTGTGCTTTCATTGCTGGAGCCCTCTCAGTGTAGATACTTGCATGTAGCTCGTTTCAGCTTTTTTTTAAACATTCACTAATCCTTCACCTCTGTGCAATGTTACAGAAATTGGCCATCTTCTCTGATGACCTCTATGCCACTCCCATCAGGATTATGGGTTGTTATTTTTGTTCCTCTGCTATAAATTACTGATGCTCTCTGAAGAGGAGTTAAAGGTGTTTGGGAGGTACACCATTTCCCTTTACCAAAATCATATTAAGTAAAACTTGAAATCAACAGAAAAAATAGAAGTAATTATATGATGAAAATCTGTATTCTCAAAATCTAGGTTAAACAATTGTTAACATTTTGTGGTGTTTGCTTTACTTTCATGTATGGACAATTTGAAAATAATTTACAAACATCATACCAATTCACAACATAATATTTCAGCAACAGATTTCTGAAAATAAGACCTTTTCCTGCATGACCACGTTGTCACAATTTCAGTTAAGAAAAATTAATTAAAATGACTATTATCACTTAATAACGGGTCATATTCAATATCCCCACTTCTCTCTCCAAATATCTTTGTAGCATTTTCTTTGTTTTCTGAACACGAACCTCATAAGTTTCAAGCATTGCATTTGGATTAGTGTCTTTACTTTCCTTAATACAGAAGGATCACACATTTAATATTAACAATTTATTTATCATTATCTTTTGTCATGGAACTAGGACCCCATTTTGAATTTTTCTGCTGGAATGAGAAACTTCCAGACATGTGGTCTAAATCTTTATTGCTCTGTTTTAGCATTGCTGCTCTTCAGTCTCAAAACATATGTGGACAAAAGCAATCACATACAGATCTGTCCTATTTAATACGGAGATCTTTATAAAAGCAGTTACAGAATCTTCTGACAGGTCTACACACACATTCAGATATAAGGGATATGTTTCTTGTACAGAATACTCTTGGTACATTTTGTTGTAATAATCACATATAAATGGTAAGACCCATTACCATTCTTGAAATCTATGATTATAAGTGATGTAGAATGGTTTAGTAGTTAGTGCTTGAGATTTAAAGTAATATTGTCACTGATTTATTTATTTACATACAGGATTTAGTCATTTAAACCAGCCAATGTGAGTATAAGAAAATTTTGTGAGTTTCTTTGTCTGAAATAATTTTATTATGTACAACACAAACTACTTTTGCTAGATTCTTCTTGGTAAACTTATAAAACACTTAGTGTTTCCTTTTTTGAAATTGCCTAGTTTCATGCTAATACTTATTCTGAGCTCAAGAACATCATAGTGGCCACTATATTAACTACAAAGCCATTAGATTATACTTAAGGTATTTACAGATAAAAGAAGATCAGACCCAAAGATGATCTATAACTGCCCGAGTAATGTTATGCAAATTGCTCTATTTTCAAAGCCACCGAATGCCCAAGAATATTTAATATTCTATGCTAGTGTGCTCTCCTGAGGTGACTCATTTGTTCCCACTAGTTTAATTGTTGCTATATGAGCAAGAGGGAACCACTTTACAATGTTAGGAATTTCTTCTAACAGCCCAATGTGATTTGAGAACTCCCCTGCCTGAGTAACAGACCCAGAGCTATTTATCATCTGGAAATATTTCACCTTCTATTGAAGAGAGCAGAAATCCATCTCAAAAAGACCCCCACGCATCCCCAGTGTATGCCAAAGAAGCGCCCAGAAGAACAAAGAGTATTTGCAATGCTCAAGAGCAAAAAAGTTTATGTGCTGGGATAATACATCCCGTTACAGAAAAAAAAAACATACTATTCCCTCAATGCTGTCTTTCATCTTTCTTGCTTTGCTTGAATATTGCCTTTATGGCTACATATAAAAGCCATCCTATTTTCTCAGATTGTCATATTTTACAACTTTAGCTCACTCCAATTATAATCTCTCATTTCAAAGTGTCACAATATGTGAATAAGAACTTCAGTAAAAGTTGGAGAGGTCACTGGCTTGGACCCAGGATTTGGGAAGAAAAATATGAGAGAAGGTTAAAATAACTTCTTTCCTATATTTTCAACATTGTAAAACGTATTTCACAAGCTGGGTTTTAGGGAAAAACAATCCAGAAAATAAACCATTCATATCAAATTTTCAGTAATGGAATCTCTATTTTGAATAACAGTAAATTTGATGTATCATTTCAAACAATGTCGTTATTTTTCAGAATACTATATAAATGTATGTGATTTAGTCTAGATTTAAAAATAAATATCAATAATAATCAATTATTAATAACAATACATTACTATAGTTAGACATCATTTCTTAATTTATTGCTAGTATTTCTTCATTTCATTATTTCCATTATTAGCTCTTACTGAATATTATATACTATGTTACACGCTTTATTGGTTTTATTTAATTTTGACTAACCACTGATATGCTATCATGAAAAATATGGTAATAAAATCTTTTTAACTGAATTCAAATAGTCCCAAGTGCAAAATACAATTTTCAAAACTATATGTCCTACACTAATTTATTTGCATATGCACTTAATAATCCCAATAAAACAGCCGAACCCAAATCTGAACTCGAATGTAAAACTCCATCTAACCTAATTTCTTTCTGTTAGTCTTTATTATTATAGTCACTTCTATTTATGTTTTATTTTCTCCTTTATTTTTTAATTTTTACTTTTTATTATAAATACCTTATTATTTAATGGCATAAAATGTCTGGCTATATAAAATCAAATCAATTACAATAAGATAAATATAAGTAAGATTTCAAAAAAGAAAATCTAAATCTAGCTAAAAATTCTGCATTTTTGATACATCCAAAGTACACAGGATTTATTAGTAAATAAAATTTAATACATTGGGGATAAAACTTTAAAAAATATTTGATATATTCAAATTTCTTAATTGCAGTATAACAAAATGACCTATAAATCAAGCATTTTGTTCCACCGTGTCTACTCTTAGCTGTATGTCTCAGAAACAGCTTCTTTCTCAAGAGAGAACAAGAGGCGTAATGCTGGATCTAAAGGCATCATCTGAAGAAGACAAAGATATCAACAATTGCAACTATCTGGCTTTCTGTCCATAACTGAACCTTTCATAATCTTCCCTTCATAAATAGGACCTCTTGATCAGAACCAAAAAGTTGAGTCTTAAGTTTCCTGTATTTATTTCTTACTGATACTGAGTAAGGGAAGTGAAAATTTGGTTGCTATGATTACACTCCTTCAGTGTTCTTAATGGGACTATTTTGATAAGTCAAACATTTTTGCCATCTAAGTAGATTGATGAGCGCCACGTTATCTCAAATGTTTACACATATTAGGGAAAAGCATCTGCAGTTTATGAACTCTTTGTGAATCAGTATCGCTTTTTCATGTTACTTCAGAGATCAATATTCAATGCATTGGTTTAATTTATCATCTTTTCTCCCAGTTGATCTTGTAATCACCAGAAAGGGGGAAAAAAAAAATCTCCTTCACAAAGCCATTTGCAACAAACTTGTGTAAATAATAATCTAAAGAAAGCTAGAAAAAAAAAATCCACCATACAGGGGAATAGATCTAAAATTGATATCTGCCTTACCTGTATCACCTATTATATCAGTAACTAAAAAGGTAAATAAATAGCAGAGACTAGAATGTTTCCAAATGTAGTAGTGAAAACTACACCCTCCTCCCCCCATATAACACCACAGCAGGTCACTTTGGTTACAGGATATGATCATAGCTCTGCAATATCAGAAAAATGTCTGCCTGGTGCGGCGGCTCATGTCTGTAATCTCAGCACTTTGGGAGGCCGAGGTGGGCAGATCACTTGTGGTCAGGAGTTGGAGACCAGCCTGGCTAACATGGTGAAACCCTGTCTCTACTAAAAATGTAAAAATTATCTGGGCCTGGTGGAGGGCGCCTGTAGTCCCAGCTACTCAGGAGGCTGAGGCAAGAGAATGGCCTGAACCCGGGAGGCGGAGCTTGCAGTGAGCCTAGATCACTGCACTGCACTCCAGCCTGGGCGACAGAGCGAGACTCCGTCTCAAAAAACAAAACAAAACAAAAAACTAACAAACAAAAAATGCCTACAGTAGGTTATAAATAAGGAAAAATTGCTTAATTTCCTAATTTTCAGGGTATAAGAAGAAATCTGGGCTATCCATGGACATTCCCAGAAACATCAAGGTTTGCTAAAAACAGAAAATCGGAAGTAGAACAAAAAGAAAGCGGTGGGAAAAGCAAGTAAGACACTGAGGCAAGCTATGAAGAGTCTGTCAGTCTAAAGGCTGAATAGAGGACCTTTAAGAAGAGGGGAGACAAACGTTAAATTTTCAACTTTCTGTGGTTTGATATAATACTTTCCACGTTCTAGGGTTTCGTTAAAACTTCACAAGCTTTTGGATTTTTTTAAAAAAATATTAGGGCTGTGCTTCATGCTTGGGTTAATATGGGGTGAGTAGAGGGAACAGCTGGGGAAGAAGAGATAAGAGACAGATTCTCTAGTAGACATTAGGAGAAATGTAAGAATCCTATACTTCTGCGTATATGTGAGGAGCCTTTAGAGTTCACTACAGTTCATAGATTGGACGTTATAACTATTTTAATGTACTTTCATTGTGACAGGATTGACTTTAGAAGGCTTAAGAATTTTGACGAAGAAAGGGGAAAAAGAAGGCACAATGGAGAGAAAGGAAGGAAAAAAGAAAAGACAGAAGTATGGCCACAAGATTGTCAACAATAATAATTGTATAAGAATACATATTCTTCTTCAAGAAATGAAAATAATTAGAACACACATTAAATAAACATGTAGTTTCTAATGGAAGTTCTTCAAAGTATTAGTAAATTCTTCCTACAAAGCAGTTTATCCATTTATTGTGAAAGTGATTGAGTTTTGCAGTACCAAGGGATCTTTTGCTTTTAAACCAGTTAATTAGTTTTTATTAGATGCAATGCAATGTTTTGACCAGAATTTTCTCTGTGCTTTCGGGCATATTTCCCTATTAGCAGGTAAAACATTTATCTCTTGACTAAAAGTAGGTGACATCTTTCCCCAACCACGAGTCTTCAGGTTGTTACAGAGGCTGCCTTCCCGACTCATTCTGTACCCCCCATTGCCTCTCTCTGAGTTTAAAAAGGAAATGATTAATTAGTGAAGAGAATATGTTGAAATTTTAACATATTATGTTTAACATAAGTAACTAATGATTAGTCCAAAAGAATATGCTAAAATGTCAACATATTATGTTTAACATAGGTAACTATATTAAAATTTAGAATATATTTATGATTTCCAAATCATGGTTTGTTTTTGCAGAACCTGCACCAGAATGACATGACCCTACAAAGTGGAGATAACATAAATTCCTTTTTCACCACTGAAATTTGTTTTAGATACTACTAATTTTATCAGTGGCTTTCTCTTACCCTTACAAGGATGTTAACTTAGTTGAGAGATGTTTTCAATTCACAATATTTGATAGTGAAGCAATATGATACATTTATATCAAATCCCTTTGTTTAATCAATCTTATTCTTTTTCTAGCTGATGTACACTTTTCTACCCCCCCTATTTAATTTGTATCCTTCTTTCCGTCATTTGCTGTGGATTTTCACCGGAGTTGGTCTAACTTTAGAGGTCGAAGTTTTATTTTCACAGGGATATGAAATTAGACACAACTGTACCATATTTAGTGATTTCTGTGTTTTCACCAGATCAAACCCAGATCACATGGTCCATGCTCAGATCACATGGTCATTAGTAATGAACTAATGAATTTATAAAGGAATGAATGCACGCACATACAGCAAGCCCATCTTTAAATTCTGTTATTGTCGTTTGATTTTTTGTTTAGCATATAGGGTGCATACAACATAAAAAGAGCTAAAATTCATGATCCTGAGCATCAGATATTTGTTGGTTAGAATTCGAAACCCATCACTTATTACATTTGTGTTATTGTGTAAATTACTAAATTTCTTCATACCTCGGAGTCTTCATATGTAAAATGTAGATTATGATATATATATATTATAAATTTGGAGAATACTGTAGAGATTTTGGCTTCATAATATTTGTTTCCCTTCATTTCTCTCCCTTCATATCCAAATAAGCCCAGTATAGCAATATTCCTTTCTATTTATATTAACTTACATAAATGTGCATGAGAAAACTAATTGGATTCAATAAGATGGTAGAAAAAGCTATCAAGCTTCTATATTTTGTCAGGCAACTTTCTAATGGCTTTATGTGTCTAAACCCACTTTAATACTCAGAAAAACGCTATGATTACAATCCTACTATTAGCATTCTCATGTTGTAGATACAGAAATTGAGGAACAGGCAGGCTAACTTGGCTGAAGACACACAAGTAAAAATATTCAGAGCAGAGATTAAACCAGGTCGTCTAATCCCACGTGTCTTTAGGACTAGCATTTAAACAGAATCATCTCACTTTTAATTTTGTAATACAACACCTTTAACAGAAAAAAAAATTAAATATCTTGAGAGAAAAAAAAACAAGGTGAATCTATGTTCAGAGAATTGAATTAGCAATAGGTATAAACTACCCAAGGTTTCGTTTTGTGACATCAATTTGAGCAAAGCCAGATGTGTATTACTCTGAATGCATTAATAGCAACAGTATCATTGAAAAATACTTTTGACCGCCATTAGTAATTGTACTAGGTACTAGAAAACACAATTTAGTAATCGCTCCCAGGGAATCAGTTTTTTGAATGAAAATATTTTTCTATGGTTGTGCACATTGTGCCATAATTTGCTTTCAAAGACATAAAATACATCATATTAAAAAGGTAATAGAGTAACTCCATTTAATAACAGAAATGGTCATTAAAATATCTACATTCTTTCTCACAATGAACTAATAACTACACAGATTTGTGCATGTGTATGAGGATGTTTATATGTGTTTTATGTGAGAGAAAAAAATGAAAAAATGGTATTTTCTTGTGCTCAGACAAGCACAATTTTTGCAAAATAAATACAAAATAAATAAAAGGCCAAATATATGCACTTATACATATATATATACTTGCTACATATATTGGTTATATATATTTGTTATATATAACATATATATACTTGTTACATATATTGGTTATATATATGTTATATATATGACAATTATATATTTGTTATATTTATAATAATAACAAGTATATATATAATTTGTTACATATATAACATTGATATATATATGTATATATCTCAGTGCTCTTAACGATGCTTATAATAACACGACCTGAAATTACAGTGTCTGCTTATTTTCAAGGGTGATTTGAAAGTGACCTATTTTTTGCAGCATCCATTACCGTGGGGATTGCTTAGTGTGTTAAAGCATGAAGCCGCCTTACTGAAGTATTTTATTTCCTTTCCTCATTCTATAATAACTACCTCAAATGGATTTGAATGTGTAGTATCACAAATGCAGAAAAAATAAATACAAGATCTTAGCTTGTTTTCTTTGCATTATGAGTCAAGTTTTTTTTTGTCAAATTTACTAAGAATTAATATCTCATGGTCTTATATCTTCTAATAGTATCATAAATATTGTCTTCTTTTCATAATAATTTATACATAATATTTATTTTCTGACCCATAGGGTGAAAATGAGTAATCTTAGTCCTAAAGATAAATATTAACTATCCTGTGTAAGAAATGCAGTAAGTTACATCTTGTTTCTAAATACAGGTTAGTGAGAGATCATTTTTTTAAAGCTCTCATTATAAACACATTAAGAAAGGAATCATTCTCAGAGTTTGCTTATTTCCCAATAGGTTAATAGGATTCCCAAGAAGCTGCCAAAGGGATAATAGTTCCATTTTGACTTTAACTTAAAAGAAAAAAATAAAATAAGAAGGCAAAAATGCAAAAACGAAAAAAATAGCTGTCACAGATGCTATAACTTGAACTTTGACTGCTTTCAGCTAGTATGTACTATTGAATTCCTGACTGAAATAAATTGATTTCAGGCTATAGGATTTTTAAAGGTCACAGAGTTTTTTTTTTGTTTTTAATGAGTTTCAGGATTATGAAAGCAGGTGCTTAATTCGACATTGAGGTCTTAAATGTTGAATGTTTCTTTTAAAGTTTGGTTGCTTTTCAGAAGCTACTGATTTATTATTATTATTAAGGTTCTCCTGATGATTCTTGGAGTCCATGGAATTATGTGTGTGCATATGTGCTCACAGAACATTTTATTAAAGTTGACACATGAATGTTATTGACCATAGAGGTGCGTTATTTCCAAGATAAAAAAAAAATTGTTTTCTTATTGATCATCCACTGTTTTTTTATAATTTTCTTTCTCCGTGTATCATTGGTTGCTTATTAAGATAAGTTACAGACAGAACTTATAGACAGAATTTCCAAGACTAACCAGGGTACAAACATACTTCAGTGTATTATTTTACATCATAAAACTTGATGTGGCAGTCCATTTTCACTTGCTGTAAAGAATTACCTGAGACTGGGTAATTTATAAATAAAATAAGTTTAATTGATTCACAATTCTGCACGGCTGGGGAGGCCTCAGAAAACTTACAAGCTTGGCAGAAGGCGAGGTACATCTTACATGGTGGCAATAGAGAGAGAGTGTGTGAGAGAGAGAGAGAGAGAGAGAGAGAGAGAGAGAGAGAGAGGAAGAGAGATGGATGGCCAGGGGTGAAGTGCCACAACTTAATACCATCAGATCTTATGAGAACTCACTCACTATCAGAACTATGAGGGGGGCATCTGACCTCATGATCTAATCACCTGCCACTAGGCCCCTCTTCTAACATGTGGATATTACAATTAGAGATGAGATTGGCAGGGGGTGGAGGGTGGACATAGAGCCAAACCATATCACTTTGGCTTACTCAATACTGAACTAAATCAAAATCAAACCTGAATTTTCAATTATGACTGAAATGTAACCTACAGAGTAGTAGGAAGTATTCTGCAACCGACTCCCAGATTTCTCTCCCCTGAGAGTCCATATCCTGCATAATCTCCAGGACTGTCAGAACAATAGATTTTATTCCTATGCGTATGCTATGTCATATGGCACAGTTAACCTTCAAATAAGATTATTTGGGTAGGCCTGACCCAATCACATGAGACCTGTAAAGCAGACAGTTTTTTCCAAGTGTAAGAAAAGGAAGTCCTAAACACATGCTCCAGCCAGCTTGGAAGAAAGCAAACACACGTGTTAAAGCTGTGGATGCAAAGAAGCAATCTGCAAGAGTTGAACTACCTACACCTCAGCTCACAGCAGGCAGTAAAAAAGGAGACCTCAACCTTAAGACAGCAAACAAGTGTCTTCTATCAACAATATGAATTATCTTCAAAGCTGCTTCTTCCCTAAGAGCCTCATGAGATGAATACAGTCCTGCTGACAACTTGGTTTCAATCTTGTGAGACCCTGAGCAAAGAACTCATTCACACTGGGCTGAATTTTCGCCTACAGAACTGTGAGTTAATAAATAAGGGTTATTTTCAGCTGCTAAGTTCATGGAAATTTGAAATGCAGCAATAGAATACTAGTACATAAAAATAAATACTGAAATATAATATTTGCATTACTTCATTTTTTAAAAAATCATGCCTTAAGAGGAAACAGAATTTTTATTTCTTGGTTATATGTTACAGTTCTCTGATACATTTTAATTTGTTTGCCTGCTGGTATCCTCTCTCCACTATTTCTGGTTGACACTTCTGCCCCTTGATTTTATCAGTGTTTTGATACCTATCCTCTGCATGAATATAGTGATACTGATAATTACTATATTTTGTCCCTTACCCACGGGCTGAGCAAGAGTCTTAGGTCTTGGCCAATAATCATGGGCAGCTTTTTAGAAAAAAAGAGTACTTGCTTCATTACTCAGATGGTCCCCACCTCCTTGAGCACTGGACAACGTAATAGAGTCCCCTCTAAAAACAGAGAAAATAGAGACTACACACAAAGGGAGACAGAAGTAACAAAAATAAGAAAAGGAGAGAGAAAGGACTTCTGACAACATCATGTCAATTCCAACAAATATTCTTGACTTTTCCATATATAATGTACTCATCAATCTCTTACTCTGAATTTGTTTTTGTTACTCTAAAGAACAACAAAAAAAAGAAAAACAACATTCGGCCTAAGTGACCCCCAAAACACAATTTCCCACTTTCTTTTTCCATGCAACTGGCATTTATGAACACTCATTGTATTCAAGTTTCACAGATTTGGGACAAGTTCATCAGTACATCCCCAAAGGTAACCTGGGAAGAGACCTTGTTCCACATCAAAGTCAGTACAGCATGTTTTGCTACTGCTTCATCCTTTATACAGTTGGAAATAACTCTGTTTCTTCTACTAAGTCGAAGTGAAATGGAGAGGTGAAGCTAGTTGGGCTTCTGGGTAGGGTGTGACTTAAAGAACTTTTCTGTCTGACTAAAGGACTGAAAACACACCAATCAACACTCTGTGTCTAGCTAAAGGTTTGTAAATACACCAATCAGCACTCTGTAAAAACGCACCAATCAACACTCTGTGTCTAGCTAAAGATCTGTAAATGCACCAATCAGCACTCTGTAAAAACAGACCAATCAGCACTCTGTGAAATGGACCAATCAGCACTCTGTAAAATGGACCAATCAGCAGGATGTGGGTGGGGTCACATAAAGGAATAAAAGCTGGCCACTCCAACCAGCACCTGCAACCTGGCTTGGGTGCCTTTCCACTATGTGTTTTCCCTCTTAACAATAAATCTTGCTGCTGCTCACTCTTTGGGGCCGCAGTACCTTTATGAGCTGTAATGCTCACAGCGAGAGTCTGCAGCTTCATTTCTGAACTTAGCGAGACCATGAACCCACAGGAAGGAAGAAATGGCTCTGCAGGCAACACCAGTAAGAGCTGTAACACTCACTGCAAAGGTCTGTGGCTTCATTCCTGACCTCAGTGAGACCAGTAACCCCACTGGAAGGAAGAAGCTCTGGACATATTTGAATATCAGAAGGAACAAAGTGCGGACACACCGTGTTTAAGAACTGGAACACTCACCGCGATGGTGGCTTCATGCTTGAAGTAGTGAGACCAAGAACCCACTGGAAGGAACAGTTCCAGACACAAAATGTCAGCCAATCCAAACTTATGAAGGAAGGAAATCTAGGCCATTGATCTAGTGTGTAGTGAGCTCAATGTAGAGGACAGAGCTTTCATCATGTAAACTGTGCAAAAGCAAATGCAACGTGGTGTGTTCTGTACTGATATGTCAGGGTTTAGGCCTCTTTTTCTGCCATTCAGATAATGGCAGTTAATTAAACTTCAAGCAAATGTATAGATTCATTAGTTTTACTGTGCTCCATGCCAGTATTCTCCAACTCAGCCATCCTAAACATTTTTTAAAACGGGATTTTTGAAAATGAAAGCTTAGTAGCCACCTCATTATGCTAAATGTCTGTGGAAAAATGAGGGGCCAGGGTTCAGTTTCTCTGCACTCCCCTTTCCGAATTCATAACCATAGGCACACACAGGAAATAATCACCATGATTCACAGAACACATTTAAAAATTCTGCTTGAACACACAACACATTTAAAAATTCTGCTTGAAACTCTGTGGTACCACTATTTGGCTACTCCAAGCTAACCTCTCTCCTGTCCTTTTCTGAGGGAAACACTTCGTGCTCAATATAATTTTTCTTTCATTCCAAGTTTTTATGGTGATTGCATAAAAAAGCCCAAAGTACTCTTGTATTTTTAGTTTAAAACAGGCTTTATTTAGTGCCTTATAAAATGTTGAGTACTTTTGCTTCCATGATCCTTCTATCCTTACAGATATAAAGATTGCCACCCATCTTATATCTTCAATTCTTCCCTAAGTACTCAGCATAATATCTGTTGGTTCTGAGTACACATTGGTGCTAATGAAGCTTGAAATTTATTGACCTTCTCATAAGAAGAATAATAAGGTATTTGAACAGTCGGCTCAGGTACTTATCAGTTCACACACACAATTTTTTTTTTTTTTTCCCAACGCCTACTTGAGGTGGAGACCATGTCTTTCTCGTACTAGAACTACTTCTACCACAATTCTTGAGCTGGCCATTCTAGATCTTTGCACATTCTTTGGCTGAAGGGACCGGCCCTGGCCATGCCGGCTGCCTCCCAATTGTATTGACCATAGGTAGCTCCTAAACCTAATTATACTTGTGATCAGGTATTGCAAAAATGTTGTTAGTGTAATATAAATTGGTAAGAAGAAAGTATAGATTTTAAAAGAAAACAAAATGGTCTTCATGCTTGGCTTCTGTCGGCATAAAATCAGGCCGCTGGAACTAAGAACTTCCTTAGAGAACATTGTTTCAATTACTTCATTTAACAAATGAGGAAATTGAGAATTAGGAAGGCTAAGTGATTTCCCCGATATCATAGAGCTAGTTAATTACAGAAATCAGAATAGAAACTGGGTTATCGAATCCTCTGCCCAGAGTTCTTTCCATTACACCAAATAAAATTACCTGCTGCTATTTGGACTAGATGGCTCATTATAGCAGCCTTTTAATGTTTCATAAATCAAAATATTATGTTCCGATAAAATTTAAAACAGTTAAAAGTAAAACAAGTTTTGTTTTCTTATGGTTTCAGATAAAATACATTACATTAAATGGATTTCATATGTAAATATGTTACAGCATTTATATGAGGAAAAAGTTCCACCAGAAAGCATTAGCAACTGAGAATGGATGACTGCCAGGATTAGAAAGGATGACATCAAGTTCAAGCTCCAGTAGCAACACAGAAAAATATAACATGGAGTAAAATTAGTAGATAGAAGCATCATTATCTGACTTGGGTATGTTTGAAGAGAAAAATGTAAATCAAAAGAAAAGGGATTATTTGTTTATTAATAATGACATTAATATTTTCTATTTGAATAATTGCTATAGATCTATGAATTATTTTATACATATTATCTTCTTTGACATTATTAATAATCTTTTTCTTCTTAGTAATCAAGATGAGGAGGCTAAAGCTTGGGATATTAAAGTATTTGTCCAGCATATTGCAGCAAACAGGTTCAGAGTCTGGGAACGAAACTCAGGTGTCTTGACTTTGTCTCAATAATGCATTTTCTCTTTTGTTTTATTTTATATTTTACTGTAACCTATTTTAGAAGCTTTTCAACAATGAAAAAGAATACTGTTCCTCCAGTATTTATCCCTGTTTAAAGAGCCCAAAAGTTGTGGCCATGAAGAAGCAGTAAATGGTGAATATTTTCTGCACTTCACATCTTTTATCACATGTTATATATTGCAGGGCATAAAATTTTATGAAATTATAGTTATATGCCTGAAACGGATTTTAAATCTCTTCATTTTCTATGTCACAAGTGAGAGCTGTAAACCTGAAAAATTAAAGCTGCAGTGTAATTTATCTTATCCATAAATAGTTTACTATACATTATACAGTTTGAAGCAAACAATAATAGACCAGACTTAAAAATGATATTTCTTCAGGGAAAACTATGTGGTAAATACTAGAGATGGCATGAATATAACTGAAATTATATCACTTAAATATAGACAGAAGATTCTCTACTTTCTACTTTTACCTTCTTTCTCTCATACTCAAAAATATGAAAATGGAAGTAATATGCATATTTTAAAGTTGTTTGTTTGCACTGCAAATAGGTAAATGAAATCGATCTGCAAATTTCCAAGCTAATAGATGATTATATTTAAAGTACTTCACCTGATTATTTAGGATTCCCTATAACATCTACAATGATTTTATACCTCACAATATTGTCTTCCAAATTGGGGTAGGAGCTAAAAGTTATTATATGACATCAAGTGATTTGAGGGATGAGAATGTATTTCCTTAGCATGAAAACTTGCTGAAAATAAAGTTTTATTTTTAGAAGCTCTTGCTTTGACCTATCTGGATCAGATGGTTTAAGGTTACAATGCCAGGCCAAGATCTGTATGTGAAGGAGACAGAAACATAATGTTTGGCGTATATATTGACTTTCATTCTTACTTTCTCCTTACTCTCCTATGTAATTGTTAATTTTTCCCCTCCTTGGCTGTATATATATAATTATAATAAGCTTTATCTATAAGCAAAATAAACCAAAAATGAACAATGAAAACTACTTTTGGTCATTAGCAGGAACAGCAGTCAATGAAGGAGAGAACCTTTTTTTAACTAAGTCTGAGAAAAGTGTAAGCTTTCAAAATTTTAAATATATATACACACGTGCACTTCAGTGATAGTGCAATTCCAGTCCTTCCACCACAGATCATGTGTGGTTTTATCTATTAGCATAATGTTAGTTTTTCTTTTGTATCTTATGTTGAGTTTATGTAGTACAGAGGACACAAATAGTTCCCTGCTTAAAATGAGAAATAATCCTTTTGTGTTATTAATAATTACAATATCAAAGTTTACATTAAATTTTTTTTAAATGTCTGTACAAAATATCAGAAAAATCAACCTACTTCCTTATAATTGGCTGGGTAAAGTTTCATTGATGTTAGATCTTTATAAAATATTTTCAGGGTCAACAAGCGGAATAGCAGTAAATAGTTTCTTACATAAAAGCAGACTTAAACATATGACAGTGTCTTCTTGTGTGTCATTTGAAAGAATGAACCACAGTTGTTCTCCCGAGAAGCTGCTCTACCCTTCAGTTCATTACACACAGTACCCTAGGCTCTGTCTGTCTTTGTTCTTTTCCTTCTCAAGGGAAGGTTTCTTCCTTCAAAATGAGGCATAGATAAATAAGGATCTTATATTTACTATAACTTACACATGTTTAATTGTTTTAAAACATCATACATAGAAAATTAAATACCACAAATGAAAATATTTACTCTTAAAAGGTTGCCTTAACGGTCTCTATTTCCATTCACAGTGCTTAGAGATGAAGTGCTTCCACCATTTACAATTTGCAGTAGGACATACTCGCAGGAAGTCTTTATTAAAGCAATAGTAGCCCTTTCCTTTTTTCTTTCTTTATTTTACAAACCAGCCCTTAGTTACCATGCTTTCTTAGCTGAGACTTACCAATTTTTCTTCAAGTATCAATTACGGTAGACATATTATTCGTCATGAGAGAATTACCCATTCAGTATTCTCTGGGTGCTTTTTCTCACATGCTTTTATCTTGGTCTTAAAAATGAAGCACCAACATTTAAAAGGCAAACATGAGACCATCTCTTCTGACACTGCCGTTGTATCTAATATTGTCTGATTCAAAATGTGGGTCTAAGAGCAAATGAAAATTGACTTTCTTTTTCAACTTGGCGCACAAACCCATTGAACTGTCCCTTCAGGTTTGATACGCTATCAGTTAACACTGCACTATTTTCACAAGAAATATGATTTGATTTGAGAAGAACTGCAGCAGCCTGAAACATATATTCCCAGATCATGTCTCTCAGAGTACTGTAGCCATTAAATGTCTTCCATAATGTCTGTGATAAATCTTGGTATTAGTGAACAGTATCTGTTAAAGGCATCTCTTTGGAACTTCAAGTCTAGTCTACAGGTGTGTGTCTGCAATGGGATTTTCCAGTCATAAATGTAGATAGGTCAATCTATCAAGGTTTTCCTCAAACAAGTATACACAGCACTAGTGAAGGTTTATTTTTTAGAATTTATTTTGTATCTCTCAGTAGATATAATGTAGAATATCATTTAAATGCATAGACTTTAAAATCAACTGCCTGGGTTTGGTGCTACGACCTTGGGAAAATAATTAACTTTGTATGTATGAAAGGGAAATAACTGTGGTCGTCGGGAGAATTAAACAAGGTAATAGAAAGTTAAGAGTTTAGTACGATGTAAATATTTTGCACTACTAGGCATTACTTACTGTTTCCTTCCACCTACTTGTGTCTAGTTTCTTTTTCCCATGGTTGTTTGAGCCTATCTGCTCATTTGCTGTTATTCCTGAAGTTCAGTCACAGTGTAAAAATGTGACTCCTGCTATTTGCTTTTTCTTTCCTTTTTTCTTTTTTAAATTGTTTTGTAGGGATGGAATCTTGCTATGTGGCCCAGGCTTGTTTTGAACTCCTGGCCATAAGCTAATCTCCCTCCTCATTCTCCCGAAGCTCTGGGATTACAGTTGTGAGCCACCACATTCAGCCTCATGTGCTGTTTCTTATGCTTAAAGTTTTGTGGTTATTTCCTTCTTATCTTTGACAGCCTGAGCCAATATCTATGTGTAATAGGAAAATGCCACATAGGACACTGAGCCTGGCGTCCCATCAGCCATTGGCCTGAGTGCAAATGATATCTGCAAGACCAAACAGATAAAAGTATATGTGTAAGTCTCAGAAAGAGCAGGAGGACTCAGCTTTGGTGGTCACTTTATCTGGTTCATCTCAACAAATAAGCAAGGGGCAGGACTCAACCTCTTCATTCTTACTGTAGCAATCTGGAATCAGTCCATCACCATGACTGTTTCCAGGTGTAAAATGACATAATTACTCATTTAATCTCCACTTAGAAAGTATGAATTGCTACTGGCTGGAAATACTGCAGCAACCAGGAGGACCCTCACATTTCTACCATGTAGAAGAATTAAAGATTGTTACATTCAATCTTCAAGTGATGGTTGGATAGTGCACAAATATTTTACCTGCCATACATATAAATTCAACCAATGTGCAATTTATTTTACAATATGCTTCAGTTGCAAAAGAGTACTTATATTTACATAGTATCTATTCAGCTTGAAACAAAGCCTATCTTAGCTGTTAAAATCAACAGACTTTTTACTTTGCATTTGTTGTTTACTTGCACTATTAGAAAAAAGAAGTAATCAGTACTCTAGAAAATTTCATTGACGCAGTTTTCCTTTTCCTGAATATTTTACTCAGTCATTGCAAATATTATTGATTTCACAAATTTTAGAAAAATTGAAGTCATTTTATAATTGGGTATGTACTTTATCCAAAGTAAAGTTCTCACTCAAAAATTTCTCCCATTTTATAAATTAGAAAATAAAGGCCAAGACATATTAAATAACTTGCCCAATCCTAGGTAGCTGGAAGATAGGGAGTAGAAACACAGATGTGACTTCACCCTCTAAATTTGTCACCATTAATTGTTGTAGCTTTCAGTAAATGATTACTTCAGAACATTAAATCATAAGACAATGAAATATACTATTTTTTATTTCACTGAAGCTAGGGAACTTCTATTTTAAGCAATGTCTTTAACAGTTTCTTAGCCTTTTGGGACTTGATTGCAAAGTTGTTAATGAGCATGACAGTCACTGCTAGAGGCCTATCCGATATCCAGTCTCCCTTCTCCTTATTAATAGAATCCTTCCATAGTCACAGTATGTATCATCAATGGCTGTGTTTTGGGTAGCAGTATGCCTAATTAAAATGCCACTCCTCCCAGAATGCCTCGGAGCTATAGCAGACATGTGACTCCATTTCACCTTATGCAGCAAACATGGAAAAAAGTCTTTTCGGGCTTTTTAGGAAAAGATTATTTTATTATTATTTTATTCTATTTTATTAACTTTTGTTTTAGGTTCAGGAGTACATGTGCAGGTTTGTTATATAGGTAAATTGAGTGTCATGGGGGTTTCATGTGCAGATTATCTCATCACCCAGGTAATAGGCATGGTACCCGATGGCTGGGTTTTCAGTCCTCACCCTCCTCCTTCCCTCCGCCCTCGAGTAGGTCCTGTCTGTTGTTCCTTTCTTTGTATCCACCTGCACTCATACTGGATGTACTTTTTGCTGCTTTTTTTTTTTTTCAATCTTTCCCATTTTTGCCTTTGTCTTTTCCATGGCTTGCGGAAATAATGATTAGAGATGCAGAAACCGGTTTACGAGCATAGAAAAGAAATGTTTAAGATAATAGACTGAGAAATTAAAAGGTCCTTTTTTGATATTATCATGGGGTTGCTGTATAACACCCAGGATGCCAATCTTTCGGTTGCTGTATAAGACCCACGAGAAAAATAAATCCCTCTTTAAGAGACTATAATTGGATTTCTGTTCCATGCAGCTGAATCCATATCTAACCTAGGTAATTAGTAGGTCAGTATTTTTCTTCATGCAGCAGTGTTTATACTTGTAAAAGTTATTTATGACTTTAGAGTAAGAATCATATCAATGTAAAACATATGTAAAAGAGAGACTCCGAAACTCATTTAATTTACTCTATAGTAGTCAGTAAATATAAAATGGAAAATACCCCGAACATTTTTGTTGATAGAGCCATTTAATTTTGTATTTTTTAAAATGACAGACGAATACCTTATACAAAGAAAACTTATTATGAACTCTCTAATAAATAATGAAACAATTATTTTGTAAAGCATTTTAAAAAGACAAGAACATTTGAAGGGAAATGATCTGTATTGAGAATACAGGGCTACCCTTTTGTTACAAATCAGGTAACTGTTCTATATACTATTTTGCATGAAACTGCTATAAAGTTTGTGTTTTAATAATGTAGTTTTCCATTTTGTAAACGTATTTTCTTAAAAATGATATTTATTCATTGGATTTCTTCTCCACATCCCTTCTACAATATAATTAAAATTCAATTACCTCATTTACAAATTGTCTGGTTTTAACGTATCTGATTGAACATCTGTAAATAATGTGTTTGAGCAAAATTCACTTTTTTATAAAAATGCCAGTATGGGTATCTTTTTGGGACTTGTGAGTGACTCTTTCAATATCGAAGATCACACAAAATTTGGCCATAACATGTCACGTATCTCCATTAGCCTAGAGACACATCATGAAATAAAGTATTTCATTAGCCTGCTGGGACAAGATTCAGTGTGCACAGAAATATGGAAAAAAAATCAATATAATGAACATTTTCATAAGCTCAGATTTCCTGATTAAAGTATGATTCTCTGAAGACTTCTTATTGAGCACTCTAAGAAAAAGTTTGGAACACATTCTATTTTGAACATTATAAATTGTGCTTTCAAAAATGATATAATATAGCTGAAGAAAAATACTTAAACAAAAATGGGCTTTTGATTTAGTGGATATATGCCTAACACCTACATATTTTTCATTTTAATAATACCTGTATAGGAAATACATATGGGTGTTAAGGGATCTTATTGCCAGTCAGAGAATGGAATTTGCTTTTATAAATTTATGAATAATTCTTTCCTTATATAATATATACAAAATTTTCAGCATGATGTATGTATATTAAAAATGTATAAAAAGAACTATAATCTTCACGTTTTCTCCAAGCATTTATGTGAACAACATGTGAGCTGGGGAGAGAATCAGAGGTTTATTTAACTGGAATTAGTTAATGCAGTCACCCGTCACTGTTAATTTCTTGCATTGCTATTCCATTATCAAAGCAACTGAAATGATCTTAAAAGTCAACCATTACAACCATTAATACTCAAAGTAAATATTACATTTATAGATGCAGTAATTTCAAACCTAGCACTTTCATTCAGTCATAGATTCTACCATATGAAGAAAGCCAAAGAGACAATTTCAGAGTAAACATTGTTAATGGAAATTACGTTTTGAAAGGGACTCAATTACACTGACAATGGGCTATCCTCTGAGCACCATAAGAAAATGTAATTTCATTGAATAATTCTAGTGTTGCGTTGACTGGAATCAAAAATGAGTAATTCACATGTACTTACAAAGGGAAAAATAGTTCACTACAACACAGAAAATAAGTGGAGAAGAGGCACACTGTACTGTGAGTTTCTAAAGAGAATATTTCCCCAAGACCCATCTTAATTTTTGCTTCATAGTCAATAAATAAATGTTTATTTGTTCTGTTTTCTGAATGAATAAATGATCAATAGGCCTCCCCTGCCAAAAAAAAAAAAAAAAAAAATTAGATTTAGGCTCCAGAAGTATAATACTAAGAAGTGTCTTTTTTAATTTAAAGCTTCCTGCTATGTTAAAACATTTTTGGCTCAAAATTATCCTCTTTTTTTTTCCCCCATTTCTGTCTCAGCACTTTGAAACAGTAATTTAGTTTTGCAAATGGGAATGATTTGACTAAGGAGAAGAGGAGGGTCTGATGCTGAAAAAGCCTGAAATCCTGGATCCAGACTTAATGTATTTATCTTGATATCAGTGAATGAGAATACAAACGTACACATTAAACCTCAGTTTGTTTCTCTCTTTTCTTCTAAAACAGTCACCTGTTAATTTCTTACCTCTGTTCATTATTAAGCAGAAAACATATGGTTTGTATTTTCATAAGACGCTTGTAAACAATTCCTTCCTCATGCAGTTTTTTGTAGTAATTGTCAAAACTAGTTATGAAGTCACTCTCAGTGCTTAGAAATCCTAAACTGAACACCACTGGAGAAATGAGGGGACTAGTACACATTGTTAGCAATAGGAAGGCTCCTATTTCACTCAGTAAAACCTGAATCCTTGGAGCAGCCTTCAAGTTCCTACACTTTCTGGCCCCTACACTCATTCCCACTATTTCCTTAACCTCATCTCCTGTTACTCTCCTCTCACTGTTCATGCACGCTGCCCTGACACCTCAGGGAGTTTGCACTGCTGTTCTCATACCTAGAGGGCTATTCCCTAGGTATCTGCATGGCTAATTCTCACTTCTTTCCGTCTGCATTGTTGCTGAAATATCAACCAAATTGAGTATCGTTGTCAATCCCACTTTATTTTGTATTATAGATACAGGGGGTACCTGTGCAGGTTTGTTACGTGGATATGTTGGGTAATGGTGAGGTCTGTGCTTCTAATGTACCCATCACCCATAAAGTAAACATTGTACCCAAGAGGTTATTTTTCAACCCTCATCTCCCTCCTATCCTCCCCACTTTTGGAGTCCCCAGTGCCTATTATTTTCCTCTTTATGTCCATGTGTACCCATTGTTTAGCTCCCACTTATAAGTGAGAATATGCAGTATTTGATTTTTGGAGTTATCTCACCCAAGATAATGGCCTCCAGCTCTATCTGTGTTGCTGTGAAACACATTATTTTATTATTTTTATGGCTGGTGTATGTACCATATTTTATTTATTTATTTATTTGAGATAGAGTCTTGCTCTATCGCCCAGGCTGGAGTGCAATGGTTCTGTTCAGGCTCACTGCAGCCTCTGCCTCCCAGATTCCAGCGACTCTCCTGTCTCAGCCTTCTGGGTAGCTGGGATTACAGGTGCCCACCACCACACCTGGCTAATTTTTTTGTATATTTAGTAGAGACGAGGTTTTGCCATGTGGGCCAGTCTGGTCTCGAACTGCTGACCTCAGGTGATCTGCCCACCTCGGCCTCTCAAAGCGCTGGGATTACAAGCATGAGCCACCACACCAGGCCCTAGTATGTACCATATTTTCTTTATCCAATCATCCACTGATGGGCACTTAGGTGGATTTCATGACTTTCCTATTATGAATTATTTAGTGCTGCAATAAACACAGCAGTGCAGGTGTCTTTTTATAAAAATGATTCCTTTCCCTTTGTGTAGATATCCAGCAGTTGGTCAATCACACTTTAAAATGCAACCTGCTTTGACCTCAAACACTCTTGATCTTTCTAATTGTTACGATCTACTTTAAACAAACAAACAAAAAAACACTGGCCATTTTCTAATGTATTGTATTAAAACATTTTTACTTGATATTTATTGTTTCTTTATCATTCTATTGGACCTTAATTTCTATGATAGCAGGGGATATTGTCTGTTTTACACTCCAAATGTACCCGTTTAAACCACTCAGAACAGTGTTTCGTTTACTGCAATTATTAGAAACTTTTTGAATTAATGAATAAATTTATAATCAGCCCTTCAATTATTTTTTCCTAAATTGCCTGAAATTGTATACCTACTCAACTTACTCTCATACTCTCTAAAATGGTTTTTCAAATGTATTCAAACTTATGGTTACCTTAGAACTTCTAGTGCAAACCTTTGCAGCTTATAGGTCACCTTTGTGCTCACTTTGGCTTAATCCTATGGAAAAGTTTTCTATCCTCATTCTACCAACTATTAAAGCTGTTTATCAATTTCTTTTGCAAACATCTTTCTTTGGCTTCTGAGGCATCCCACTGACCTGATTTTCTATCTCCTTATCTGGCACTCTTTATCAGTTTCCTTTGCATGGTTATCCTTCCTTGCCCCACTTATTGGGTAACTCTATGTCTGTGTTTCAGGCCACCTCTCTTTTTATTTTATTTTATTTTTTAATATAGATGGGGATCTCACTATATTCACCAAGTCGGTCCCAAACCCCTGGCCTCAAGCCTTTCTTCCATCTTGGCCTCCCAAAGTGCTGGGATTAGAGGCGTGAGCCACTGTGCCCTGCCAAGCCCACCTCTCTTCTTATTTGAAATGCTTTCTCAGGCAATTTCATTAATTTTTACAGCCTCAATCCTTATTAATACACCTAAATATCCCTCTCATGTAAACTTCTGCTTTCAAGTTCCAGTCTGCTGTTTCAGTCCCTACCCAGATGTCTCAAAACTTTATTTACACTATAAATGTGTAAATAACAAGAACTTGGTCTATTCAGAAATTATCTATTAGTAAACATTACTCATTATTTAAATGTGAAAACACCATATTTTTGAATGTTATGTCTGAAGGCTTTAGTGAGTTCACCTATAGATATAACATTTGGAAACTAATAGGTGAGAGATTGGGCTTTGAGTCAGATATTGGTTTCAGTCCATGCTCTGCTTTTTTTTTAACTTCATTAGTTTTCTTATCTTCTCTCTTTCTCAGGGTCCTATCTGTATAACCTGATCACTAACAGTAACTGGCACATTAGGTCGCTCTTACCATGAAAATATCATGCATGTCAGAACAAAGTTTTTTATTATTAAAATTAGTATTACGTTTTATTTTCCTTTTTATCTCAAATTATAAACTTTTTAAATAATATGAGTCATTCTCTTTAATATTGGCCTATGAATCATAAACAAATAATTCATGGGTCAATATTAAAGAGAATGACTCATATTACTTAAAATTATTTACTGATACATTTGACAATAAAAACAGATTTACCAACTAGTTGCATTCAAATCACTAAATTAATTGTTTTAGGAAATCTCTATTCTTGGATTGCATAGGAAAAATCTAGTGTAACAGTAGATAGCACTACATAAGGAAAGCAATAAAGGAAATAAAAGACAGATCCTGGTCTTATCTCCTCATGTATTAATATTAAATGAGGATGATAACAAGCTCAAGAGATCTGTTATACATTATGGCAATGACAGTTAATAGCAATGTATTGTATAGAGTGCTTGAAAATCACTGAGAGTACATTTCAAGTGTTCTCACTTTAAAACCAGGTAAGTATGTGAGGTAAGCCATATATTAGTTAGTTTGATTTAACCATTGCACAATGTATACATATTTCTAAACATACTGTTGTACACCATAAATATATACAACTTTTTTGCTAGTTAAAAAAATAGTAAAATGATGATGACAAACACAGACCAGGAAGTAATAGTGTGGTTTCTACTAAGCCTATTTTAGAAAAATAAAACATTCTGTTGTTTGTATCACTTGGTCTGCAAAAATCTAGAGAAATTATTCCTGTTTAAATCATAACACTTTCGGGTTTCATTTAATTCCACTGTTATTGTTAGGTTGAGAAACGTAAATAAACGTATAAAGATGCAAACCGAAAACACCAGGGACTAAACCTTCTCCCCATGGTTTCCCAGGAAGAAGACGGTGAAGTTAGAAATTCTTCCTGGTTTTCTAAATGAAAGAAAATTTGATTTTGTATAAATGAAATACAAAATCACACAGTAGCTAGGCTATATAATGTGCTGGCTGATGATTTCAATGCCTGTTGCATATATCATTTTGTTACTTGTTGGCTTTCCTAGATTTTTTTCATTATCCTTCATCGGTCTATAAAGTTGCAAAGGACATGTTTGTGTTGTATATGTGTTATGTACATGGATGTTGTGAAAGTGAGAGAAAAAGAGAGAGACAGAGACACAGGGACAGAAAGAGAGAAAATAGGGGTTAATATGGATTTTGTATTCATTAGAAGGCAAGCCTCATGGACATCCTGCTTTCCTTGCTGCTTTTACTTCTGCATTATCTTGGTGCTTTTGGCACTCACCATATATTTGTTGGCTGTGTTGTGAAATGATATTCCCTATTGACAGAATTATGAGGAAAAGATGAGTTACTTATAAAAGCACTTAGAACTCTGCTCACATGAACTATACATTTTTTTTTTTTTTTTCAGACGGAGTCTTGCTCTATTACCCAGGCTGAAGTGCAGTGGCACGATCTAGGCTCACTGTAACCTCTGCCTCCCGGGTTCAAGCAAATCTCCTGCCTCAGCCTCCAGAGTAGCTGAGATTACAGGTGCCCGCCACCATGCCTGGCTAATTTTTGTATTTCAGTAGAGATGAGTTTCACCATGTTGGTCAGGCTGGTCTCGAACTCCTAACCTCAAGTGATCCACCCACCTCGGCCTCCTAAAGTGCTAGGATTACAGGAATGAGCCACCGCACCCAGCTTACAAGCTCTTTAAATTGTATTTTTATTATGAAGACCCTCAAGTTTCACAACCACTTGAGGTTTGATTGTATCCTTTGTTTTATCTATAAATCCGCTCATAGAAACTTCTCTCTCCATCTGTTTGTGATAGTTTTGTTGGGAACTCATCTCCACAGAACTTTATCTGAGGGAATATTTGAGGCCTGCGCTTAGGGTACATTCCTCAGCATAGGACCTGGGTTTGCATGTTGCAGATATCTGGGATTGCTCCTGACCTGAGACCATTTTAAAACCACATTTAGGACTTTAAGATCTTCCGGGACCATTCCCCAGTGTGAAGGACAGCCTAAGGACAGGAATTCACTCAGGAGTCCTCACTTTCACTTCACTATCCACAGCTGTCTCTGAGACAGTTATGGTTATCTTCCATCCTCTTCTGTGGGGTGGAACTTGCTTATTTTGTTGGAACGTTTTAGCCTCACTTGGGGGTGCTAATCTAAGCTCTACCTGGACTATGGAGCTATAGTCCTTGTTTACTGCCTCACACTTGGGTGTGGCCTATGAAATCTCAAACTCTGCATTGATGGGACCCCAGTGGTGCACCTCTATTGCCAGCAAGAGAACATAATGCAAGAAGCTGAGGTGACTAACAGACCCTGCTCTTACACTGTGGATCTACCACCGCTAAGGCCATGTTCTTTCAGGCTGTTCCAAGCTAATGACTAAGCGAAACAGAACGAAAAATGCCAGCTCATCCTTGTACCATGTGCACTCCTCTGGTTTTGGCTACAGGACTCACCATCTGTCTGGTCAGCATTACTTTTTTCAGAGCTGCCCTATTATATGAGGGCCTTCCTGAACTTCCTTCTTCCATTCACAGATGTCAGCCTTGCATCAAAATCCAAAGGCTCTCCTTGTCTTCTCTGGCAACTTCTCATTGATCCTTCACAGAAATTTTCCCCTCAAATTTCTTGAACGTATAATTTTAACTTGATGATTAGAACTAATAAGCAAGTAGCAAACACTTATCTAGGACAAACATACTTTTCAAAAGCAACATTACTGGTTGATTCTGTCCCCTAAAAATTTACTTTACATTAACATCAACTCAACAACTGTGCAGTAAAAATAAATAAAGAATTAATTTAAAAATTTTTATTTTTAATATTATGGTGTTCTAGAAGAAAGGCTGTAGTTGGCTGGGCGCGGTGGCTCATGCCTGTAATCCCAACACTTTGGGAGGCTGAGGCGGGTGGATCACTTGAGGTCAAAAGTTCCAGACCAGCCAGGCCAACATGGTGAAACCCCATCTCTACTGAAAATAGAAAAATTAGCCAAACGTGGTGGTGGGCACCTGTAATCCCATCTATTTCGGAGGCTGAGGCAGGAAAATTTCTTGAACCTGGGAGGCAGAGGTTGCAGTGAGCTGAGATCATGCCACTGCTCTCCAGCCTGGGGGACAGAGTGAAACTGTGTCTCAAAAAAGAAACAAAGAAAGGTAGTTTCTCATTTTGGGAGAAATGAGTCAGCACTGCAATTGTGAGAAATGAGTCAACATAAAACAATTGTGTAGGCTCTTTGGCTAAAATATAAAATATATCTGAGAAAAATACACTAAGTTTTCTTTTTTAATCTTGATAAACTATTGCTTTACCGTCATATTTGGAGGGTATGTTAGTAGTGGCTTAATTTTTCAGAATTCTGATGATGCATTTACGTGACTATATCTTAAGCTAATGAAACTAATTATAGTTTGTAAAATTTTCTCTTTTGCTTCCCCGTTTTCCATGCCAGTTTTCACAAAAATAGGACAATTTCTTCTTACTTTTCCTGGACTAAGAATTTATGCCCATTAACCCCCTCATCCACTTAACCACCTATATTACATGTGTCTCTGATGTAACACAAGCCAACTTAGCATGGCTTTTATTCTGGGTGAATGCCCCACTTCACCCAAATCATGAATGCTCTTTGCTTCATGAAACTCTATTGCTTTTGTTCCCAGAACCAATTATATCTTAGCTAATCTCTTGCCCCTTTAATTATCCTTGATAGTTTTCCAAATAAAATGTGCAATCTGTGAACACTTTATTAGTCCCACTCTCTGGTTTATCCATTCAAGGATAAGGATTCAGAATTGTCTGACTCCAGCTTAGTATAAATTCATTATTCTCAATTGTGCCCAATAACAAAATTTTCCTTGCCCTGGGTCAGCAATATTCTCAGTCATCTCTATTATTTAACTGTACATCTCCTACCATGTGTTGTTTAGAATTATATGTGCCTATCCCACTCTGCCAGATGTATGTGTTCTTTTCTCCATGAGATTTACATATTGTAATGCTCCGACTCAGAATTTTGGGACCCCATCCCTATTCATTCGTGTGTTGTCTTTGAAGGGATGTTTGCCTTCAAGGATTCCTTGAAGCTTCCCTCTGAGCAAAGGTGAGATGCCTTTTGATTCATGCTTGCGTCATTACCAGCCCAGGTTTAACTGACTTTTTTAGTGTAGGATTTGCAAGTAACACACAATAAAGGCTCTCTGAAATTTAGTCTCTTTTCAAGGGAAATAACTATAAACATACTGCCACTCAGTACAGATGGAGAGGTTAGTGAAAATAAGCCACATTTATGAAGGCATGCCAGAAGGACTATGGGCCAGCCATTTTCTCCGGATACTGGAAATTCTTCCTGAAATGAAGCCAGACCTTCACAGAGCATTAATTAATCCTCAACCACACAAAATTCAGATCTTACATAGAAGTGCTTTTACAAAATATTCTTACAAAGACTCAGAGGGGGGAAATTACAAGAAAATATTCTGTGAAACATCAGATTATTTACTTAAAGATATTGTTGATGGCCATTATTTTCAGTATTCTTAGAAAAAGAATAATGAGAGATATTTTCTTATTACACAGCTAAAAGGAATAGCTTTGCCTTTTATTGAACAAAACAATTGTGTGTATGTCCATTTAACTTCTGGAAGATCTGAATCATGTAATTGTGTCTGTTTTTTTCTATTTGTGGATAGACGGAACACTTAGAGCCACATGTGGAATACATTGCTAGAAACTAATTCTTCTTGGCATGGACTTTGTATACTAAGTTAATCACTAGTTTCAAAGAATTTTCATTTTTCTTTCATTCTGATGTCCTCATCCAATTAATTTTATTTCATTCCATTGGATGATATGTAATCATAAGGCACAAAGCCTTACTGAAAAAGAACATGAAATAAGCAAATACGCAAAAAAGATTAATATTCTATGAATAGTTCATATCTCATACTTATACATAACTATCAAAGCACACACAATACTTGACATTTTATACGTGTTCAGCAAATATTTATTTACCAAATGAAGAAAACCAGGGATTGGAAAACAAAGCTGCTTCTTCAATGTTTTTTATTTATTAAAAAATACTACTAGAGTTTGTAATCCTGGCTGACTTTTATCTCAAAAGAGTCAACTCTGTATTATTGAAGTGCAGATTAATGGTTTAAATATTAATTGCATCCAAAATTTACATATTCTTATATAATTAAAATATACACTATATTTTTGAAAAGTTTCTTTAATTATTAAGAATCAGTTGAAACAACCAGAGATATAAGAATATGTATGCTATTGGAATTTCTGATTAACTAGCAAATTCCACATGGAGTCTGCAATGTACAATGACATGCAGATTCCCTTTTCCATTGTTGTATTGTATTTTTAAACGTCAAAAGAAAAACTGTTTTTAACTTTTAACTCTAACATAAAGTTGTCAAATAACAGAAAGAGTTGTTAGACTTTAAAAAAACGCATTACAATAGTGAGAAGCAGAATAAGTTATTTGTTATATGAAAGAGAAAAATGATGAGTTAATATAATTTTAATTCCAGTTGAGTTAACAAAATGAAAAAGTGCATCATTGTCTCTTCAACTTGCAAATGATATTTCTTCTATTTTTAACAGACTAAAATTTGTCTTTCAGTTGATAGTGAGTTACAGGAGAAAAGCTTTTACCCTGATGTTTTACAGAACTGCTAAAATGTCCATGTGCTATTCTATATAGAACTGTAATGGAGTTTAGTGGTATAAAAGTGTGAAATTTTTTTTTACCTTAATATATGATATTTACTTTGGTGGGTTATAGAACATTCAAAAATAGAGAATTTGGAGCCTGAAAACCTTGATTTCAGTTTAGCCTCCACTACTTACTAGATTTGTGACCTTAAGCAAGTTATTTCATTTTTCTCAAACTTGGTTTCCTCTTAGATGAAAATAACAATATCTACCTTCCTTTCATGTGATTTATTGAGACCAAATTGGAGTAATAGATCTATAACTAGAACTTGGTTTTAAGTTATTTAAACATTATTTAGTAGATAAAACTTGTGATGTATAAAAATGAGAAACTTCATCTCTGAATGCAGATGCCATGTTTTCATTATTTGATAGAGATAAATAAACATGGAAATTGTATTACAATTTGTACCAAGCTGCAAGGCGCCAGGTGAGTCAACCAAATTATACGAACATGTCAAAGTATACTGTTTTACTTTGTTTTCATACTGCTATAAAGAACTGCCAGAGACTGCATAATTTATAAAGGAAAGAGGTTTAACTGACTTACAATTAAGCATCGCTGGGGAGGCCTCAGGAAACTTACAATCACAGCAGAAGTTGAAAGGGAAGCAAGCAACCTTCTACACAATGCGGCAGGAAGGAGAAGTGCTGAGCGAAGCGGGGAAGAACTACTTGTAAAAACCATCAGATAACCTGAGAACTGACTCACTATCACAAGAACAGCAAGAGGCAAACCACCCCCATGATTCCATTACATCCACCAGGTCTCTCCCTTGCTACGTGGGGATTTTGGGGATTATAATTCAAGACGAGATTTGGGTGGGGACACAAAGGCTAACTATATCACATTTAGTGAATGCATGCATATTCTAAAATGCAAAAGTTGTAAACACATATATAAATAGATAAATAGATGTTTAGTGGAATGTAGATTTCTCTAAATATCTATGCAATTTTCATGAATATAAGGTGCAGGAACAATAGCATTAAGAGTCTCTAATTAGCTCATACTGGGCTGTGGTGTAGAATTCATAACAGGAAGGCAGATTAAGTTACCATTTCTTAGCTATTCTAAATATAAAGCATTTTTCAAAACCCTGGTTATAGGATCCTATGAGAGAAGCCTTAAAAGTATCTGACTGATTTACATATAAATGATATATAGGTTTTTTTCTTATTGTCAAGATGGTTTTGTAAATCTCATCTTTTTAAAGTGTCTCTTAATATACTTCTCTTGTTAACGTTGACTTCTAGAAAAAAATAATGAAGTAAGAAAAGAGAAGGGATTCTACATCTTCAGTGACGAAACGCCTTATAAAAATGAACAAATAGAGGCTAGGTGTGGTGGCTCACACCTGTAGTCCCAGCACTTTGGGAGGCCGAGGTGGGCAGATCACTTTAGGAGTTCATACCCAGCCTGGTCTACGTAGAGAAAACCTGTCTCTACTAAAAATACAAAAATTAGCCAGGTGTGGTGGCATTCACCTGTAATTTCAGCTACTTGGGAGGCTGAGGCAGAAGAATTGCTTGAATCCAGGAGGCGGAGGTGGCAGTGCACTGAGATCATGCCACCGAAGTCCATCCCACCTGGGTGACAGAGCAAGACTCCTCCGTCTCAAAAAACAACAACAATAACAACAAAAACAAATAGAATAAGTGAAGAGATTTGATCTTATAATTGGTTGGAATATCCCATAACACTGCACTGTTTATGTCTGCACAATAATGAAATCTCATTGAGTACATGTTCACTGACATATATGGATCCTCAAAAATACATATATCTTAAACATATGATATATAAGTATATATAAATGTATACTCATACACATAACTCAGATGTATGCAAAGACTTTAGAATGTATATTGGGTGTATTCTACATAATATGTAATGAAGGTTGATATACATAACCTTTTTTTGATGGTATAGGTTAGGAATAACTGGTTCATTTAGGGTAGGGCAGATTTCACTTGTGCTGATATGGACAAATCAGTGTTAATGACAGAATGCAATAGAATCATCCTGCTATATAAACAGAAGCATAGATAACAAATAATATAAAATATGACAAAAGTTTACATCATCCATAACATCATTTATCTGACCCTTTCCCACAATTTATCTGGCCTATCTGCCACCATTTAATTAAAAAAATTACAGTGATTACATCATGACTGCTTTCAAATTCTCACTGTACAACTCTTAAAACATATACTTATTTGATAGCCTTGAATTTCAGCAGAAAAAGATAATACTTATAAGAGGTATAGACTTTAAAATATATCATATTTGTGCAGAATATTTTAACTTATAAATATGCGTGCATAAGGCCTAGTTGATGTAACTTTAGTATAAATGCTACAAATGCAAGTTCATTCAGGAATATTAAGATATTCTTCCCTGTAAATCGACAGAAGCAAAATAATGGGACATTTCTCAAAGACCTGAAGCAGGAGATGAAACAGGGACAAACTGAGTGTTTGCTCAACCATAATTGTGAAGCAATCAGTTTAATTTTCTCACAGTTGATTTTGTTTAATTATGAGATGACATTAGCTAACTTTGCAGTTCTACATTATTGCAAAAAGGAAAGAGGAGATTTTGACATATTGTGCCTTTACTATTAAAGACATACCATTCAGTGAGTGTTTCGTACACATTTCTATTTGTGTGGTTTTTTTCACTGAAAATAATGCTTCTAAATTTCAGAATACAATAGCTTAACTTACCACATAATAGAGATACACATATTGCACCAATCTCTTTTAAAATTAATGCTAATGTAGCATGAGGGAAATGTAATTCAACAAGAAAAATGGAAATTTACGTTTTTATTTCTGAAACTGAACACTGATTCTCCAAAAATCATTTTCATCAATAAAATCTGCCAAAATGTGTTGAATATATGCAGCATTTAGACAAATGTCACCATTATTTCTTGCCCAGATATGGTTCGAGGCCCATGTTCATCATGTCCTTTGTTATATCATCTAAGAACATTAAGACTGCAAATGACTTTCAGCTATTTAAATACATAATCATGATATAATGTCCATGGCTTTATAGAGTCCCAGTGTAATTTTGCATATATTCTTCAACTTTGTTCTTTCACAGTGAAGTACTGTGACAGATAGTTACACCAGAGATTTCTGAAGCAAATAATCAGTATATATTCATCTGGCTTACAATAGCATATTGAATGTTCATAGATGGTTAAACAAAGAGGAAAGCAGATAAACTTTACTAAAAGGACCCTTTACTACCTATCATAAGATTACATGCCTGTAATTAGTAATTAGTTTTTAAAAGGAAAATGGACTAAGAAATTTGCATAATATCTCCTTACTTGGTAGAAATCTGTTATTATCTTATTAAGTAGGACAGCATCATAGTTATATAATAATCTCTTTAGAAAAATACAAAGGTGATTTTCTGTTAAGATATGGCCATTGGTGATAGCTAGACTGAATTAGATTATTAATACTATTGTTTTGAAATCGCCCTTCACTGATATTTGGGGATCACTGAATATATTAGGAAACAGAGAACATCATGATAGCTTCCTCAAACTGCAGTGTATGATGACCTAGGTGGTCAATGTAACAAAGGGAAATAAATTAATTAGGATCATAAAAGTGTAAACAGAACACTTTTGTGATACTTGCTAATCTTAATTAAATGATTGCAGTAAGGTTTATGTAAGCTGGTGAAAGCCATGTATTTTGTAACCTTTTCTGTTCCCATTTATAGAATCACTTATCTAAGTTTTTTTTTTTTTTTTTTTTTTTTTTTTTTTTTGTAGAGGGAGTCTTGCTCTGTCTCCAGGCTGGAGTGCAGTGGTGCAATCTTGACTCACTTCAACCTCTGCCTCCCGGGTTCAAGTGATTCTCCCGCCTCAGCCTCCCAAGTAGCTGGGACTACAGGCACGTGCTACCACGTCCAGCTAATTTTCATATTTTTAGTAGAGATGGGGTTTCACTATGTTGGCCAGGATGATATCAATCTCTTGACCTCAAGTGATCCATCTGCCTTGGCCTCCCAAAGTGCTGGGATTACAGGTGTGAGCCACTGCGCCCAGCCTTATAGAGTATTTTTAAAGTTCCCCAATTTAGCCTTCACTCAGTATAAGAATATCTTGCACAGCAACTCTTGCATTTATCCTGTTCTACTCTAGTGGTTTATTCTCTTCTCTGAAGTAAACCTTTGCATTTGAAGATAATTTTAATGACAGACATCTTGTTGTGTTAGCCAAAGGAGTCAGCTCTTTTCCTTCAATAACTGGGGATATTGAAACTACATTTATTGATCTTGTTTAATTTCTGTGCTGTACTCCTTCTGTCACAGCTTGGTTCTGTTTCTATGAAAAATGCCTCTGCCCCCCCCCAAAGGAAGACAATAGCATCTTTGTTTCCGCTCTATGACCCACCATTACAAACTCAAGCTAACTGGATCAAGGGTAGACTCCTGAGCAAATGTTGGCCACCATATTAACTCAGACATAGACTACCTTGCTTTGACCCTTGACTCATTGTTTTTCTCTCCCTCTCACCTCTCTTTCACTGTCCTTCTCGTTTTGTTCCTACTCCTTTTTCTCTTGAACCTTGGCTGACAGACAACCCTGAAGGCTTACAAAAACAGCTTAAAAAGATTGTTCTGAGGGTTGTTGGCGAAGAATTGTACCAATGACCCTGAACATAAGACTTCGAAAACTGGGAAAATCTAACTGTTGCAACCACAAGTTTAGTAGCAGTTCCAGAAGATGAGAACTGTAACCTAGGCTAGACTGAAGGTTATATGCTCCTCTCTCCTCCTCACCCTATGCAAACTTCAATCCAGCTGCTAAGGTAATTAACTGTTTTTCAGATGCTCCCTTTTGTGTATCAGATGAATAAAGCCTTTCATCTCTATTTCATTAACATTAACTTTTCTTTTAACACTGAAAATGATTCAAATTCTGGTGAATTTTGGACAAAATCATGAAGAGACTAATCTCAGAAAATGCCCTTCTATTGAATGAAGAAGATGTAAATGTGGGAGCCAAGAATGGCATGCAGCTAGAGAAAGGGAGAAGGTTAGTGAGAGAGAAATATTGAGAGTAAGTTGATGCAGAGACATCTGGGCTGCTTTAATTTTTCTACTAAGATATCAGTTTGCCTTCACTCTTTTTTTTTTTTTTTTTTTTGAGACAGAATTTCTCTCTTGTTGAGTAGGCTGCAGTACAATGGCGTGATGTCGGCTCACCACAACACCCGCCTCCCAAGTTCAAGCGATTCTCATGCTTCAGCCTCCTGAGTAGCTAGGATTAGAGGCATGTGCGACCACGCCTGGTTAATTTTGTATTTTCAGTAGAGATGGGGTTTCTCCATGTTGGCCAGGCTGATCTCAAACTCCTGACCTCGGATGATCCACCCACCTCAGCCTCCCAAAGTGCTGGGATTAGAGGCATGAGCCGCCACACCCGGCTGCCTTTACTCTTAATATTTAGTCCAGGTTATCTGCTTTTCTTGGATATTAAGAAACAATAATGTCATTCCAATAAATATGTTTGCTCTTGTTGATTAAATTAGTTTGAAGTACTTCAATTTTTAAAACCAAAAGAAATTAAAAAGAGTTTTGAAAGGCCAGTTTGTCTCCATTTTCCTCTCTATGATAAAGACTTACGAGTGCTTACCCTAAAAAAGTCATATGGGAGCTTACCATAAAAAATTATCGCACACCTCTTTAGTATTGTATGATTTCAAAACTCTTCATACTGTTAAATCTTAACAAAATCTGTAAGAAAGGTTATGTGATTTTTTGGGTTAATGAAGATAACTGGGAAAATATAACTAAAAAACAATGTGATCTCCGTGATTACAGTGATAGTTCCTATTCCATTAACTGTGTGCTGCATGTTGGAACTTTGTATTTTTTGAATGGATGAATGAATGGGCAAACGTACAAGAACATACACAAATAGCAAGTAGGTCCTCCGAAGTGAGGCTCTACTTCCAGTTAGACCTTGGATAAAGTAGCCAAGGACCTTTGTTTATGGCTGTTACATAAAAGTCAACAAAATATTGTTTTAAAATATCTTTCCAACAGATAGCACCTTCTAGTGTTGTGCAAGAAATCAGTGGCAACATTTAGCAAAATGTGATGTACTAATGACTAGTCCTATTGGTAGTTAACAGGTGTTAAGTTCAGAAATGTTGGCCGGGCATGGTGGCTCATGCCTGGAATCCCAGCATTTTGGAGGCCAAGGCAGGAGGATCAATTGAGGTCAGGAGTTCAAGACCAGCCTGGCCAACATGGTGAAACCCCATCTCTACTAAAAATACAAAAATTAGCTAAGTTTGATGGCATGTGTCTGCAGTCTCAGCTACTTGGGAGGAATTGCTTGAACCTGAGAGGCAGAGGTTGCAGTGAGCTGAGATCGTGCCACTGTACTCTGAGCTGGGCAACAGAATGAGACTCTGTCGCAAAATAAAATAAAAAAAATATAAAAGAAGGAAATGTTTCAATGTTTTTGGTTAAAATATTTAGGATTTCTATCTATCTATCTATAATCTCTCCCTGCCTTTCTCTCTCCATCTATCTATGGCCTGACCTGTCACATGTTGTGTTCTTTATGTTGGAGAAAAAGCTGCAAATAAGATAACATCTTCACCTTCAAGTACCTTATCTTTTTGTGGGTGATACAAAAGTGAGCAAACACATACAGTATATACTTAAGAATTTTTAGGCAGGATTTTTTCCCAAGAACATATTTTAGAAAATGACAGTTTAGAAAACAAAGATCATATTATTATAACAAACATTAGTTGGTCCAAATGTTTATATCCCCTCAAGTGCCTATGTTGAATTTTTTTTTTTTTTTTTTTGAGACGGAGTCTTGCTCTGTCGCCCAGGCTGGAGTGCAGTGGCGCAATCTCGACTCACTGCAAGCTCCACCACCCAGGTTCACGCCATTCTCCTGCCTCAGCCTCCCAAGTAGCTGGGACTACAGGCGCCTCCACCACGCC
>NW_012113919.1:9099960-9115137 GCF_000951035.1 Colobus angolensis palliatus | reverse complement strand
GGGTGCAGTGGCTCACACCTGTAATCCCAGCACTTTGGGAGGCTGAGGCAGGGGGATCGCCTGAGGTCAGGAGTTCAAGACCAGCCTGGCTAACATTGTGAAATCCCGTCTCTACTAAAAATACAAAAATTAGCCAGGCATGGTGGTACAAGCCTGTAATCTCTGCTACTTGGGAGGCTGAGGCAGGAGAATCGCTTGACCCCGCTTGAACCCAGTTGGGGGATTGCAGTAAGCCGAGATCGCGCCACTGCACCCCAACCTGGGTGACAAGAGTAAGACTTCATCTCAAAAATAAAAAAAAAGAAGTCCAACCTCCATGATTGAGATTCATGTCAATTGATTCCTGATGGAGGCTCTCTTTCTGACTTGATTATGCTCATCTTCTCCCTTCATTCTCACATGGCCTATCCTTTGAGCCTGCACATGGAGAGAGAAAGAGAAACCTCTCTTTCTCCCTCATCTGTGAGGCCATCAATTGTATTGAGTTATCCTCCTCTTATGACTTCATAAAATGTCAATTATCACCTAAAGACTTTATCTCCAAATACAGTCACATTAGAGGTTAGGGCTTCAACATATGAATTTTGGGGAGGGGGCACAATTCAGCAGCCCACAGCACAGGGACTTTTGTAAACCTCTGATAAGAAATCTTTCTTATTAAACAATCTTAAAATTTCTAATTGGTGAGTGCTGTTTTTATCACTATTTTAACATGTTATGATATCATACTGGACCAGGGAGATGGTACAGACTGAAATGCTTAGGAACAGAAGTGTTTTGAATTTTTCACATTTACCAAATTGGGGATATTTGCACACACATAATGGGATATACTGGGGAAGGGACCCAAGATTAAACACAATATTTATGTGTCATATACACTTTGTAACTATAGCCTGAAGGTCATTTTATACAATGTTTTTAATAATTTTGTGCATGACACAAAGTTTGCATTAACTACTTATGTTTGGAATTTTTCACATGTGGAGTCATGTCAGTACTCAAAAAGTTTCAGATTTTGGAGCATTTTGAATTTTGGATTTTCTGATTAGAGCTGTTCCACCTGTATTATTCTTAGGGAAAGAAGAAAGGAAATAGGATCTATCAGAGGAAGATATACGAATAGAGCTGTCAAAAATGTGAACAAAGCATGATGACCTAGGGAAAGCACCGAGGCATCAAGACTACTTGCAAAGGTGGAAAGGTACATATTGATATTACATGGTACAATTGGTCCTTGACTTAAGGTGGTTTGAACTATGGCTTTTCAACTTTACAATTATGTGATACACATTCATTAGAAACTTACTTGGAGTACTCGTACAACCATTTTGCTTTTTCACTTTCAGTATAGCACTTGATAAAATATGTGAGCTATTAAATAGTTTATTATAAAATAGGTTTTGCATTCGATGATTTTCATTCAATTGGAATAGAGTGAGTTAATGCTCATAGTTGAGTAAAAAAAATATGTATACATTGTGTTGGCTTGATCAATCCTAAATGCAGCTAAAAAATATGGTTCTGTCACTAGAGCAAGGAGTTAGAATGGACACTTGGCAGTCCACATTATTTATTTATTTAGAGACTAAGTCTTGCTCTGTCACCCAGGCTGAAGCGCAGTGGTGCAATCATAGGTCACTATAGCCAAACTCCTGAATTCAAGGGATCCTTCAACTTCAACCTCCTGAGTAGCTAGAACTACAGTCACATGACACTATGCCCAGATAATTTTTAAAATTTTCTGTAGAGACAGAGCCTCAGTATATTACCCTTGCTGATCTTGAACTGCTGGCCTCAAGCAATCCTCCCACCTCAGCTTTCCAAAGTGTTTGGATTACAGGCATGAGCCACTCAGTCAGCCCCATTATTGACTTTAGACGTCATGTTTTGAATGTGGTGATATGGTACGGCTCTGTATTTCCACCCAAATCTCATGTTGAATTGTAATCCCAGTATTGGGGGAGGGACCTGGTGGGAGGTGATTTGATCATGGAGGTGGATTTTCCCCGTGCTCTTCTCATGATAGTGCCTCATGAGATCTGGTTGTTTAAAAGTGTGTAGCACTTCCTCCTTCACACACTCTCTCCTGCAACCATGTGAATACAGGCTTGCTTCCCCTTTGCCCTTCCACCATGATTGTAAGTTCCTGAGGCTTCTCCAGCTATGTCTTCTGTATAGCCTGTGGAATTGTGAGTCAATTAAAATTCTTTTCCTTATAAATTCTCCAGTCTCAGGTAGTTTTGTTTCTGTTTTGTTTTCTTGTTTTTTGTTTGTTTGTTTGTTTTGAGAAGGAGTCTCACTCGGTTGTCCAGGCTGGAGTGCAGTGGCACAATCTCGGCTCACTGCAAGTTCTGCCTCTCGGGTTCACGCATTCTCCTGCCTCAGCCTCCCGAGCAGCTGGGACTACAGGTGCTCACCACAACGCCTGGCTAATTTTTTGTATTTTTAGTAGAGACGGGGTTTCACTGTGTTAACTAGGATGGTCTCGATCTCCTGACCTCGTGATCCATTCGTCTTGCCCTCCCAAAGTGCTGGGATTACAGGCATGAGCCATCGCACCCGGCCAGTATCAGGTCGTTTTTTATAGCAGTATGAGAATGAACTAATACATGTGGTATCAGCTTATTATATCATGGATGAAATAATAGAGCATAGAATTGGATTTGGTTATCTTACATTTTGAAGTAATAATATCACAGGCTGAGTATCTAAATATTAAAGCCTATAGATCTAATATATTTAAATATTAAAGCCTATAGATCTAAGGCATTTAAATATTAAAACCTAGAGTTCTAAGGCATTTAAATATTAAAGGCTATAGATCTGCTTTCTATTTAATAATTTTCTTGCTCACCCAGTATAATTTTGATTTAATCTAAAACCCAAATCCTAGAAGTCACTTTTAAATTTTCTCTTCTGCTATTCCAAACTGTATCTACCTGTACATACTGTTTGCTTTGCCTCCAAATAATACATACATTTATCTATTTGTTTTTACTTCTACTCCCATGATAAACAGATTTCATTAACTCATGTCCAAAGCAATGCAAAATAATCTAACTGGTTTCCCTTCCTTTCATTATAACCAATCTTCCAACAATTTCACAAAGTGATTTTAGGAGTTTTAAAAATAGCATTTATCTCATATTAACCCCCCATTATCTCTTTAGTAACTTTCAACTATATTTATTGTAGCATCCAAATTCTTACATCTGCAGGGTCTTACATTATCTACTCTTGACTTCTGTGATTCCATCTTGTTCTATTCTCCCATGCTGACCAACCACACTGAGCATTCACATTCTCTCAAAATCAAGCTCTTCCATGACGCAGACCCTTTATACATGTTTTTCTTGTTTGTAGAAATTCTCCCTTCCTCACACCAGTGAACTTTGTAATGGGATGCATGCCACCTGGACATTTTTTATTTCAATACCCTGTTATTTCTTGTCTTAATTAATTCTTAATTATATTCATCATGATTTGTCTAATGATATGCACACAGAAGTACTTAAAAATCTGTATTAAATAAACATGCAAACATGTTGCTCATTTTGTATATGTATCTAATGATAAGAATGTGGTCTCTGACCTCATCAAATTTTCATTCTCCGTATTTATCTCTCTGTTCTCTATATGTGCATGTGTGTGTATATATAATATATATTTGTATATATACACACAAAAATATTCTCTACGTGTGTGTGTATATATATATATATACACACACACATATACACACACATATATATATATATACAAATTTCTATAATGACAGGTAGAATTAACTAAACACTTATTACACAAGAGGCAGACTGTTACCAAAGTAGGGGTAAATTTACTGTAAAGATAAAAAATGTCTTCAAAAGCATATTAAAACAAGCTTGGGTAACCTATGTTAATAAATTGATTCAGAAATATTAGAGGTTAAATACAACAATGGCTTAACTCACACTAAGCTGTTAATGTGTTTGGGGCTTTCTAGAGCATTCTTCCTTGTAGTAAGCCAAGTTAGAGCCAAATTTGGCTCTGCCCTCTCAACACATGCATGTCAGGTCACTAATGCAGAGGAGGGAAGATGTGGAGGATCAGGTGACAGATTTAAATGTATCACTTCCAGTTATTGGCCAAAAGCAGTCACGTGGTCCCACCTAACTGCAAAGGGCTGGGAGTTGGGTGAGGGCTTATGAACCATTCCTGATTTTTAAATATTCCCACTACCCTGGGCAGGTGATTCGAGTATTGAGGTGAGGAAAATGTATTAACCAAATGGAGGATAATTAATGACTGAGTTTTACTGACTTGAAAATATATGTTACTATTTTTAAAACTACATGATACAGAGACTACATATGTGAAAGATAATTACATATTTTTCTTATATAATACATTAAAGTGTTTGTCCCTTTTTCTTCCGGAAAGCTACACAATAATCCTTTAGAGCTGCAATGTGAAACTGTTTGTGCCTCTCTGGATCCAATTCAGGTAAAACAAAATGAAAAACAAAAATAGCAGACAATACTCTTCAACTTAAGAAATCATTTCCAGCCAGGTGCCACCGGTGGCTCACGCCTGTAATCTCAGCCACTTGGGGAGCTCGAGGTGGGAGGATCACGAGGTCAAGAGATTGAGACCATCCTGGCCAACATGGTGAAACCTCGTCTCTACTAAAAATACAAAAAGTAGCTGGATGTGGTGGTGTGCACCTGTAGTCCCAGCTCCTCGGGAGACTGAGGCAGGAGAATCGTTTGAATCTGGGAGGTGGAGGTTGCAGCGAGCCGAGATCGCACGGCTACACTCCAGCCTGGTAACAGAGCGAGACCCCCTCTCAAAAAAACAAAAACAAAAACAAAAAAAAAAGAAAAGAAATAATTTGCATTTTCCACTGAGTATTTCTAAAAAATCTGACATATATAAAACCACTCACCTTCAAAAATATAAATAACTTGAAGTATCATCATGTATAAAAGTAAATTTACTTTAATTAATTAATTTATTTATTTTTGATACAGAGTCTCCGTTGCCCAGGATGGAGTGCAATGGCATGATCTCAGCTCACTGCAACCTCCATCTCCCAGATTCAAGCAATTCTGATGCTCCAGCCTCCCAGGTAGCTGGGATTGCAGGCATATGCCACCATGCCCAGCTAATTTTTTGTATTTTAGTAGAGACAAAGTTTTGCCATGTTGACCAGGCTGTTCTCGAACTCCTGGTCTCAAGTGATCCACCTGCCTCAGCTTCCTAAAGTGCAGGAATTACAGCTGTGAGGCACTGTGCCCCTCCAAAAGCAAATTAAATTAGTACACAGAAAATCTAAATGTATGGACTGTTGTGTGCCATATATATTACTTTAGATTTTTAAAACTTTTTGTTGGGTGTTTACATCAGTTAATTTGTCCTTATAGAAACTCAGCTAAAAAAATGAAATACTGAGCAAATACTTTTCAACAATTATTTAGCCAACCCAACTGACAGTCAACCTAAAATCAAAAGAAACATTGACTTTACTATGATGCCTAATAATAAAACAAAAACAAAATCAAACCAGCATCATTGATTTAAAATTTAGAATTCTCAGACTCTAGGATTCGATTCAGATTAGAATCTGAATTAGAATTCTCAGAATCTAGAATTTACAAAATTAATGGTACAGGTCTAGCCATGGCTAACACAAAATATAAATTTCTGGACACAAGGGAGCTTACTTATTTGGACTCTTTATATTTATTGATAAATAAATTAGATAGATATAAATATATCCAGTTTCACACCCAGTGTAATAAAGCAAATATTGCAATGAAGCAAATCATAATTGGTTTCCCAGCACTTATAAAAGCTATGTTCATGCTATACTATACTAAGTATGCAATAGCATTATATCTAAAGAAAATGCATATACCTTAATTTAAAAACATTTAATCGCTAAAAAAATTGATAATGATCATCTCACTGACTAGCCTTGCTTTGGATGGTTTTGTCTTGATGTTGATGGCTGTTAACTGATCAGGGTGGTGGTTGCTGAAGGTTGGGTTGGCTGCAGTGTTACTTAGTTAAGACAATGATGAAGTTTGCTGCATTTATTGACTCTTCCTTTCACAAAATATTTCTCTAGTATGAAATGCTGGTTGATAGCATTCTATCCACAGCAGAACTTCTTTCACATTTTGAGTTAATCCTCTCAAACTCCGCCTCCCCTTTATGAACTCAGCATATGTAATATTCTAAATTCTTTATTGTCATTTCAACAATATTCACAGCTTCTTCACCAGCATCGTTTCCATCTTAACAAATCACTTTTCTAGCTCATTCTTAAGAAACAACCCGTCATTCATTAAAGTTTGATCATGAGATTGCAGCAATTCAGTCCTATCTTCAGGCTCCATTTCTAATTTTACTTCTCTTGCAATTTCTCTCACATCTGTAGTTATTTCTTCCACTGAAGTCTTCGACCACTCAAAGTCATCTGTGTGGAATGAGAAGTGGAATCAACTTCCCCCAAATTCCTATTAATGTTGGCATTTTGACCACCTCCCACAAATGTAAATTACAAATGTTCTTAATAACATCTAGAATAGTGAATCCTTTCCAGAAGGCTATCAATTTACTTTGCCCAGATCCATCAGAGGCATGGCACCAGGCAGTTAGTGAGGGAACAGGAATGATTACTTGCAGGTGGCTAAAAGCAACACAAATGGGGTCAAAAGAGTTAGCATAAGGACCTGACCCCTAGTGGAAAGGAATTGTTAGAGCAGGCTGTGCTAATAAAGACGGATTGCAGACATCCTGCTCTAGGTACAGATGAGAATGTAACAAAAAAGAAACTGGCCACAACTGGTTAAATCCAAGAGAGCACAAAACTTGACCAACTGTTGACCCTTGGTTTCGTTATGCCTCTATTCCCATAAAATTATCATGAGGAAACCTCCCACTCCCATCATGCACCTGATGCTATGACAGCTCCAGATTAACATATTTAGTCAATAAAATGGTGGCACCCCAATTCCAGGAATTGCTCACTCATTTCTCAGAAAACTCTTCCTCTTATTATAGAATATTCTATGCTTTCATTATGCTTATAATTGCTTAGGTTAGGATACAGGTTAGGGGTAGGGTTAACATTACAGTTAGGGTATCATGCTCTCATTATGCTTATCCATATACTGTGTGAGCCCTGATCACATTGGCTGTGAGTCATTCTTTTGAGCACACCTACAATCCTCTCTTGAGTGTCTATTTGCTTACATTCCATAATAAAGTTTCTACACTTTCACTTGGTCTCACTTCCAAATTCTTTGGTGCAGCAAAGACAAGAACCTGCACTGGCCTACCAGCAGAGAATCACTATTTAGGCCAGCTGTAGTATTACGAAAGGTATTTCTTGAATGAGACTTGAAAGCTGAAATTACTCCTTGATTCATGGGCTGCAGAATGAATGTTGTATTAGCAGGCATGAAAACAGCATTAATCTCCTTGAATATCTTTATCAGAGCTCTTGGGTGACCAGGTGCATTGTGAATGATCAGTAACATTTTGATAGGAACCTTTTTATCTAAGCAGTAGCTCATAACAGTGGGCTTAAAATACCTAGTAAGTTAGGCTGTAAACAGATGTCCTGTCATCCAGGTTTTGTTGTTTCACTAATATAGCACAGGCAAATTAGATTTAACACAGCTTTTAAGGGCCCTAGGATTTTCAGAAAGGAAAATGAGCATTGGCTTCGACTTAAAATCACTAGTTGCCTTAGCCTCTAACAAAAGAGTCAGCCTGTTATTTGGACTTTGAAGTCAGGCACTGACTTCCCCTGTCTAGCTATGAAGGTCCAAGATGGCCTCTTCTTCCAAAAGAAGGTTGTTTTGTCCACATTGAAAATCTGCTGTTTAGTGTAGCTACATTTATCAATGATATTAGCAAGATCTTTTCCATAACTTGCTGCAGTTGTAGACATCAACACTGCTGCTTCACCTTGCACTTTTATGTGGTGGAGATTACTTATTTCCTTAAATCTCATGAACAAACTCTCCTAGCTTCAGACTTTTTCTCTGCAGCTACCTCATCTCTCTCAGCCTTCATTGAATTGAGGAGAGTTAGGGCCTTACTCTAAAATAGGTTTTTGCTCACGCCTGTAATCCCAGCACTTTGGGAGGCTGAGGCTGGTGGATCACAATCTCAGGAGTTCAAGACCAGCCTGGCCAATGTGGTGAAACTCTGTCTCTAATAAAAATAGAAAAAATTAGCCGGGTGTGGTGGCAGGCTAATCCCAGTGACTCGGGAGTCTGAGGCAGGAGAATTGATTGAACCTGGGAGGCGGGAGGTTACAGTGAGCCGTGATTGCGCCACTGAACTCCAGCCTGGGAAACAGAGAGAGACTCCATCAAAATAATAATAATAATAATAATAATAATTTAAAAAGAGAGAGAATGTTGTGGTTGGTTTGATCTTCCACCCAGACCACTAAAACTTTCACTATATCAACAATAAGACCGTTTCACTTTCTTATCATTTGTGTGTTCAGTGGAGTAGCACTTTTAATTTCCTTCAAGAACCTTTTCTTTGCACTCACAAGTTGGCTGACCATTCTTCACAAGAAGCCTACCTTTCAACCTATCTCATCTTTCAATGTGGCATCCTCACTGAACTTAATCATTTCTAGATTTTGATTTAAAGTGAGAAACATGCAACTCTTCCTTTTACTTGAGCACTCAGAGGCCATTGTAGGGTCATTAATTTCAATCTTATTGTGTTTCAAGAAATAGGGAGCCAGAGAAGGAGAGAGACAGGGAAATGGCCAGAGAACAGTCAACACACACACAACATTTACAGATTAAGTTTGCCATCTAATATGGGCACAGTTTATGGAGCCCCAAAATAATTCCAATAGTAACATCAAAGATCCCCAATCACAGATGACCATAACAGAGATGATAATAATGAAGAAATTTGGAATTTTCAAGAATTATTAAAATGTGACACAAAGACATGAAGTGAACACATGTTGCAAAAATGGCACTGATAGATTTGCTTAATGCAGGGTTGCCACAAACTTTCAATTTATAGAAAACCAAACCAAACAAAAAACAATATATGGAAAGCTCAGTAAAGTGAAGTACAATAAAAGAATGTATGCCAATGTTATAAATAGAAATATTATATAATATATATTTCAACTACATATCATTTATGAACATATATATGACATATGCCTGTCAACTATGTGCTCACAAATATTAATCATAACATATAGTGTGTATATCTAGTTAAAAAGAAATACATTCTGGGAATTACTGATATACAGCCTATAAGACATTTTTATAATCTAAAGAAATGAAAGGATGGTATTACTACAGCAAGTACCTTTTGACTTCCCATTACATAATAAGTGCAGGAGATTCCATTTTGAGAAAGGCATTCTAGTCTTGATCCTTGCCTGTCTGGAGTTTGCATCTTAAGGGAGTGATAATAATATACAAAAAGGGGCCAGGCATGGTGGCTCATGCCTATAATCCCAGCACTTTGGGAAGCTGAGGCAGGTGGATCACCTGAGGTTAGGAGTTCAAGACCATCCTGGCCAACATGGTGAAACCCCGTCTCTACTAAAAATACAAAAATCAGCTGGGCGTGGTGGTGCACATCTGTAATCCCAGCTATTTGGGAGGCTGAGGCAGAATTGCACGAACCCAGAAGGTGGAGGTTGCAGTGAGCTAAGAACATGCCACTGCACTCCAGCCTGGGTGTTAGAGTGATATTCCATCTAAAAAATATATATATATATATGTATATATACATGTATATGTATATATGGGGTGTGTGTGTGTGTGTGTGTGTGTGTATTTTGTTTGTATATATACACACACAAAAAGGAAGGACTTCAGTGCAGAATGCTGTACTTCAAGGTGCAGTGAAGCAGACAGAAGAGGTGCCTAGCTTTGCCATGGTGCGACAGAGGAGAACAGACTATAAGATGGGAAAGTGAGAACATTTTCCCCCAAAAGTTTTTCTAAAATATTCTTACCATAGCCAAGAAGCTATATAAACATCTTGCTTCCAAAAAAAAAAAAATTGGGGCCAGGCTGACTCAGACTATTATTTTACATTTTTTCAAGGACAAAAGAGCTATAATTTTACAATGAGTATAAATGTGGAAATTTTACAAATGTATTTTGTTGCAAAATGTACTGGAATACATACATTCTGTGAGTGGAAAATGGAGCTGTAATTTATTGCTCCAGGAAATTTTCTCATTATGTAGTCTCAGCATTACAAGAACAAACCAAGCAAGGTTGGAAATAAAATCTATTGTCCAAGACTTGGTTTCTCCACAATTATTTAGGCACGTTTGAATTTTTTCACAGCAATTACCTAGCCCAGGGTTTTTCATTATCTCAATTTTGCTAGGATTAACAAGGACTTAAAATCTTTTTCCAAATATTGCAGAATAGTGTTATTCATACAGAAAAGGAAACTGATGTTTCAGAAGAGCCAATTATATAAAAATCTCATATTTCTGTGTTAGTTTTACAATAGATAGTTTGTCTATAAACACCAATTTGAATCTGCCCTGAATGGAAATATCTAATATGACTTTGGTGGTTATTTGAAAAAGAGAAAATGTCTCTGCAAGAAATCTAATATAGTAGTAAGGAAAATAACTTAAAATTATGTCTGTTTTTCTTTAGTCAAAAGTAACATGGATGGATATTGAGTGAGAAGAAGAAAACAGGCAGGAAAACGCTTGGCAAAGGCATGAATTTAGGTAAAACAATCCTTACATATTTTTAATAAAGGGGGACAAACCCCGTAAATTTCCCACACGGTATGAGAGCCCAGTCATGTCCAGGCCACTCTTCCTCACAGAGCCCTGTACTCTCCCTCTTTAGCACTTAGCATTTCTGTCATTGTAAACATATGTGATGCTTTAATAACACTGTTCTCCCTAGCTGGAATATAAACTTCATGAATGTAAAGAGTGTGAATCTGTTTTCTTCCTGTCTGGCACATTGTAAGTCTTCAATATATATTTAAAGAAAGTTGTTGGGGGAGGGTTTGTTTTTGTTTTTATTTTTGAGACAGAACCTCACTCTGTCACTCAGCCTGGAGTAGAGTGATGCTATCTTGGCTTACTGCAACCTTCACCTTCTGGATTCTCCCGCCTCAGCCTCCCAAGTAGGGGGGTTTACAGTAATGCACAACCATGGCCAGATAATTTTTATCCTTTTAGTAGAGACCAGGTTTTGCCATGCTGGCCAGGCTGGTCTTGGACTCCTAACATCAAGTAATCTGCCTGCCTCAGCCTCCCAACATGCTGGGATTACAGGTGTGAACCACTTTACCCAGTCTATATTTAAAGAAAATTGTTGAATAAAAGATTAGAACATTATTTCACAGGTAACAGAATTCTAATAATTTCTCTAGAGTTACTCTGGCTTATTTTTTCTTTTCTATATTGTAAGGGAAAAACATATGATGCACGGTGTGTTTCTCAAAAATACCACACTAGGAACTGTGGAGACATATGCCTCGCAGCAAAGATCCCACGACCAGCTGAACATTCCTGCTCTGTCTGCCTTCACGCTACACTAAAGATGACAATTAATAAAGACTGATTTTCTAGTCTCACTCTTTTACAAAGAATAGGACTTATTCACAGACTGGTGAACACAAAGTAAATCTTATAGAAAATCAAACTTTCATATTTGAAAAACATTTGTGCTATAATTCTTGAGAAGCCTTCCAGATGAATAAAATTCAATTGCCAATTATCCAAATAATGAAAAATAAGTGTCATGAAGAATAAAGACAAATTGTTAAAACTATATGGGAGTCTAGAATATAGATCCTGATATAAGTAATTTGACAATAAAATAAAGCTTTTCGGTGTCCTGAAAAAGCAAACAATACCAGGTACAGTAAGTCCTCAATGCCATTGATAAGTTATTGAAATCTACGACTTTAGGCAAAATGACATTCAGTGAAACTGACTTTCTTTTTGTCAATGTTATAATGAAATAACATTGGAAAAATGATATTATTTGAGGATCTGCTCTATATTTTTTCAATTCAAGTTGCGATTTCGAAGAACCTATCAATGATGTTAAGTGAGGACTTCCTGTAGTTCATATAAAATTCCTATATATTTAGTCACGTATAGTAATTTGCTGATATTTCAGTCCCCGTCTTCATTCACCATAAGTGTCTGGGTCTTCTGTAAAATTCGAATGATTTGGAGTTGTAGTGTGTCCTTCTTTGGCACACAAAGACCTAATCAAGTAGCAGGATAAAGTAGAAAGGCTATGTTATTAGTTATTAGCAGATTAAAAGGGAAAATTCAATTTATATAAATTATTAGGTGCAGTGGCCTTGGGTAGGAAAGTTAATTTCTCTGGCCTTCGTATATATATGCATATCATAATATTAACTACCAGCATCCAACCTTATAGAGAGCAGTAGAGAATAGAAAGTATAAAAACATGCTGTGAAAACTGTAAAGAACTACATATATTTCTTATTTTATTATTTAATACAATAAAATAGCAAATATAATAGGTTGAAAATATATCTGAAAACTCAATTACCAACAGAAAAAATTTAAAATTAGAATATCAATCATCATCAGGTATCCTAGAACTGGCCTCAATTTAGAATTGAGTATTGGTGAAGAAAAAACTTTTATGAAGAGGTTTACTTCTTTTCTTTACTCTACACACACACACACACACACACACACACACACCCCAGAGGAAGCTTTCCAAAATCTGGTCTTGATTTAACATTGTAAAAAACTAAGACCTTTCCAAAATCCTAAAATGAAACTTGACCACTGTTTCAACTCTTCACTGTATTTATGACAGCCATTAAGCTGTACATATGCCAGCTGCTAGAATTCATTAGGATTATATAAGAATCTCTCTTTGAATCCTCTGAAATTCATTGATTGATTCTGAGTATCTCCCATTCCTATCAGTTAAGGTTAAACTAGAAACAACTCCCTACAGTTGGGTGAATGCAGCTGACATTGACATATAAGGTTCATTAACTGTCTTCTATTACGCATTTGTGAAAAAAAGCACCTTAGATGGTATGATTGGTGCACTGAACTAATAATGAAAATGCTTTTTCCTGCGGCTTACTGTTTATCAGTTGATACATGTGCTCTTACCAGAGGAACATATCAATTTTTTTAGCCTTAGCAAACTCCTCTACACTGCTTATGGTGATTGAATGCTAAGGGTCATGTGAAATGCTAAAGAGGAAAGCATCTTGCTAGAGAATTACATATTAGTAATTCTCATCCAGGGACTATAGGCAGAGTTACTGGACAATTGCAGAGCTCATTTCCAATATGGTATGATAATGACAACATGATGAGCGAATCCAAAAAAGAACATTGTCAAAACTCAGGAGATGGGGACCGTTTCTGGAAGCCATAAGTTTGAGAACATTGTTTTATTATGGCTAACTGTTCATGAACAGACAGAGAGATGGAAATCTGTTACTGGGCTCAGTTTGGAGTGTGTGTGTGTGTGTGCCTGTGTGTGTGTATGTGTGCGTGCATGTGTGTTTTGCCAAGAGTTATTTTGGAATAATTACTACATGCAGATTTTTAGAGGTATGAAAATGTTAACGAGCCTTATGTATACAGAATAACTTTCTTTGTCATCTGGAAATAGAAAATATTACTAGCTTTTAGGGGCTATAAAATTTAATCAAGTTTTAATTAGTATTTTAAGACCTTATAAAGATTTCATATGAAAATATTTTTAATAATATATTCACTAAACTAGCATTTTCCAGACAAAGGCATCAAAGGACAGCTTTTAGATAACTCATTTCCTTGATTTAATACAGTTATTTTTCCTAAAATAAGATAATTTTATTTTTGGTTCCTTAGAAGATGAATATTGATCTTAAGATGTATGGAAGAAAAATTAGTATTTCTTTTTAATCCTCACTGGTAGTTTTTGTTAATCAACTCTAAAATTGAAAATGGAGGGAACTGAGAGTACAAGGAGAAAAAACAAAATGTTTAAAATTAGAAAAACATGAATGAATCAAATATTAACATAGACATAAGAAAACGGCAAGAAGCCGTAAGCCTGAAGAGCAATGCCTGGTATGGTGGTCAAAATAATGTACGCCCCACCTCACACCTTAATACTCACATCCTAGGGGCGGAGCAAGATGGCCGAATAGGAACAGCTCCAGTCTCCAACTCCCAGCGCGAGCGACACAGAAGACCGGTGATTTCTGCATTTTCAACTGAGATACTGGGTTCATCTCACTAGGGAGTGCCGGACAATCGGTGCTGGTCAGCACCTGCAGCCGGACCAGCGAGAGCTGAAGCAGGGCGAGGCATCCCCTCACCTGGGAAGCGCAAGGGGGAAGGGAATACCTTTTCCTAGCCAGGGGAACTGAGACACACAACACCTGGAAAATCACGTAACTCCCACCCCAATACTGTGCTTTAAGCAAACGGGCACACCAGGAGATTATATCCCACACCTGGCCGGGAGGGTTGCACGCCCACAGAGCCTCCCTCATTGCTAGCACAGCAGTCTGCGATCTAACCCCAAGGCAGCAGCGAGGCTGGGGGAGAGGGGCGCCTGCCATTGCTGAGGCTTAAGTAGGTAAACAAAGCCGCTGGGAAGCTCGAACTGGGTGGAGCTCACAGCAGCTCAAGGAAGCCTGCCTGCCTCTGTAGACTCCACCTCTGGGGACAGGGCACAGCTAAACAACAACAACAACAACAAAGCATCAGAAACCTCTGCAGACGCAAACGACTCTGTCTGACAGCTTTGAAGAGAGCAGTGGATCTCCTAACATGGAGGTTGAGATCTGAGAAGGGACAGACTGCCTGCTCAAGACTGACACCCCACACCTCATACAGTGGAGTATACCCCTGAGAGGAAGCTTCCAAAGCAAGAATCAGACAGGTACACTCGCTGTTCAGCAATATTGTATCTTCTGCAGCCTCTGCTGCTGATACCCAGGCAAACAGGGTTTGGAGTGGACCTCAAGCAATGTCCAACAGACCTCCAGCTGAGGGTCCTGACTGTTAGAAGGAAAACTATCAAACAGGAAGGACACCTACACCAAAACCCCATCAGTATGTCACCATCATCAAAGACCAGAGGCAGATAAAACCACAAAGATGGGGAAAAAGCAGGGCAGAAAAGCTGG